>NC_139630.1:22064627-22144627 GCF_964638095.1 Poromitra crassiceps
GAAAAAAATGAACGGCGGGTGGGTGAAATCCCTTGGTTCGTAATGCTGAACGCGGAATAGGGTGTGACTTTAGCACTCTAAATGTCAAGTCGGTGTGACAGTTTTTCCCACAGCACCTGAATGACTCACTCATCGGGTCATGTGATGTGATGTCACGTGATGCAGCTAGTCATCATTTCCTGCCTGCCTGCTGTTGGAGGCTGGCAGACTGGAGAGACTGCTGTATCATTAGACTAGCTGCTGTACCATGTCGTCCTAGTAGTTCATCAGGTACACCGACAACAACATGCTACTTCTATACCAAGCTAACCAAGCTGCCCGCTGGGCTCCGCGGAGGCTCGTCGTGGCGTTCCTGCTGTGTTTGGCATCATGTCTCCTGCTGCTGGCCCGGGCCGACACAGGCAGCCCTGCCCCGTGGTACCAGGACCTCTGCAGGTAAACCAACACTACACTGCAGCTCCAGACAGATCAGACAGCACAAACTCTCCTCTCCTGTGTTGTGTTGTGTTGTGTTGTGGCCTGCAGACAGCACAAACACGCTCGAATCCACGCCTTTATTAATTAATGTCACGCCAAGCTGCATTCACAAATCACCCAATTTCGGCCGAATGACAGACTGATGTTTGGTTTGCTTCTCGCCAGACGTGCCTAGCTGCTAACGTTATTAGATACTGCCTGTCTGATGACTGTCGACCTTTCACCACTCATTATCTTCTGGCATAGAAATGATCCACCAAGCATCAAAGCTCAACGTTTAAAACGGCTTCTGCTTGATATCGCCACTATGATATATTGTGATGGACGGAGCCTGGGGAACATGAGCAGCAAAACAACTCAAAAAGTCCACATTTTCCTGGAATAAGTTCGGCTTGGCGGGTTTATTGTCAAAACGGTCTTGTTTATATTATGAGTTGTGTTGTGTTGTGTATGTTTGCCGATGAAGTGTACATAATTGACTTGTTTTTGAATGGATCATCGTGGCACGGACAGGCCTGTTGGCTAACGACAGTGTTTTCCAGGCTCTCCACCTAATGCTATTCAAATATTGACACGTCAGAAAAAAGTAAAAGCATCCAGCTGTCAACTGGTAAGACCAGTTCATCAAAGAGGTTGGCATTGAATTTGTAGAACATTATAAAGTGACCAACATTAGCACCAGCCACCAGCCACATGCTGGTCGCAAGTTGCTGGTAGATTTGCTTCACTCACCAGCCACTAGCCATTTGGCTGGTGGACAAAAAAGTTAATTTTGGAGCTGATTATAAATATATTGGACCAGTCATTGATAATGATGACCTGAAATTTGATGGAAATTTGGATGCGTTGTGAAAGAAAGGACAGCAACTTATGTAGCCTACTTCCTTAGGAAGTTCCATGTTGGGAGGATGATGTCGTTGTTTTACATGTCATTTATTTGAATCTGTTAATTTTTCTATGATTGCTTGGTATGGTAACCTGTCATCGGGGACAAAAAACAACTGGGCTCTGTAAGTTCCAGTGATTATGTCATCAGTGATGTCATAAATTGTGACATCATTTCATCAGTGATGTCAGAGGCATTGTGACATCACACACACACACACACACACACACACACACACACACACACACACACACACACACGAGACAGACACACATTCACACATGGTTGTGATGTCATCAATTTTCATAAAAGCAGTTGTCACATCATCAGTGATGTCATAAGAGCAAAATCAAGTCCCAGACACTGAAAGAAGTGGGAGTCTGGCTTCAGACCTGCACCGAAGGAGACTTTTGCTTCAGCCCTGTCATTGTGCCTAATGTGTTGTGTTGCAGTTATAAATGGGAGGCGTTCGACCAGGACAACAACGTGATGTACACTCTGAAGCTGTGTGACTCTTCACCGGCCACCGCCTGCGGTCCCTCCATCGCCGTCTGCGCCCGAAACCTCACCTCCCAGACAGAGCAGTCTGTGGGTGAGTAACCTTACACGCGCTGCTTGAAATCCTTGGAAGTTTGTGAATTTGGGAGAATATAATCAAGGCCTTGAAAGTTTTGGAAAATAAACATAAATAGACACGTGCAAGAATAGAAATAGAGATTTTTGTTTAACTTGCCATGTATCACAGCACCGTTGAGAAGTGTCTCAGCAACACATTCAAGCCTCTCTCTCTCTTTGTAGCAGTCGTCTGTGAGCCTCTTTAAAGCTGCCAGTTCTCATTGTAAAAAGTCTCAGTGTTGTAACAGTACCGTAAATTCCGGACTATAAGCCGCACCGGTGTATAAGCCGCACCTGCAAAGTTGACTATTTTTTTCTTATATAAGCCGCACCGGACTATAAGCCGCGGGTGTTTTAATGTTTTTTTTTTTTTTTTTTTTTTTTAATGTTTAATTACCATATGTAAGGGTTCATGCACAGAGGGGATTGTCGGGAAAGAGATGGCTGTTTGAGGAAGCTCCCATTTATTAACATTTCAACAAAACAACATAACACAACACCACCTGTGTTGTTTTTTACAGTGCACACAGTGTCATACAGTGTCATACAGTGTGGTGAAAAGAGGGCAAGAGAGGAAATTAAAACTTATTATAGTTATATAGGATTTATAGTTAGAAAGAGTGCTAAAAAAGAGAGATTTTTTTTTTTTTTTTTTTTTTTTGGAAAAAATCCATAGATAAGCCGCACCGTTATATAAGCCGCAGGGGCCAAAAAAGGCCAAAAAACGGGAAAAAAGGTGCGGCTTATAGTCCGGAATTTACGGTAATTAAACCTTGATCCCTGTCTCAAACTATGCCGTGTTGGCTCCTTGAATTTGATGGATTTTGGCCCTGGGATTTCCGTGAAAAGTTGAATTTGATGCTTAAGAAGGTGTGCAAACCTGCAACGCACACAGTGTTACAGGCTTTGCAGTTGCATCACACGTCTTTTTAGTTCACTTCCTCTTTTCTGCAGCCAAACCATTTCCTGCTTTCTTACACCATCGTGGAGGTCAGGGGAGTTTAGAGAAGTGACTGCACGGAAATCATGTCTAAATATATAACCGGGCCTGAAATAGAGTCAGACCTGAAAAGCCTTGTTGTGCTGTGGCTGAGTTGTAGCTTGAGAAGTCAGCTGAGTGAACCTGAACATACAGTTGTTGGTGTTGTTGTTGTTTTTTGTCTTTGTTAGCTTGCAAAATAGTTAGCCAACTAATTTAGCAAAGCAACAAATGTTAATGTGAAATATCTATTAGATACGTCAGCTAGTTGTCTAACAAGGCAGATAGCTGATCAGATATAGTTAGCAAGCTAACAAGCTGGCATTATTTAAACACACACTTTATATTTTGCCAGATTTTGCCATACTTTTCAACATTTGGTTTGCCCTCACTAGGAGACAAACTCATGTAATAAAATGGAATCAGACCTAGGGCTGGGTATGTTCAAAATTTTTCGATATCGATACTGTTTCGATACTTTGATTTCGATACCGGTTCCTGAACGATACTTTTTTTCAATACCAATTTTTAGAAAAATCCATTTGAGCAAAAATAAAACTGCATTACACATTGACAATTATGATACAAATCTTGAGGTTTTTTTTTTTCAAGTTTTACAGCAGAAAAAAATAAAACCTACTGTATTTAACATAACTTTAAGTTGTCTAAACTTATTGCCGTCCCTACAAAAAAATATTGGAGTACTACAAAGGAAAGAAATGTAAAACAAATAAATCAGTGCAATAGTTTTCAGTGCAAAACGGAGAGTTGCAAATCAGTGTTTAATGCTCACTGATGCAACAGAACGCTATTCTTGTCCAAACTGACGAGACAGCTCCACTTCATGCATGGAAGACAATAGTTGAGCATTGACTAGCCTATCAATATAGCCTTAATGGCACAAAGTGAATCCCATTTATATTCAACAAACTATCATGACATCAGCGTTTGTTAACGAGTTGCTTAAAATACACAACGCCCGCTTGCGCATAACGTTAGGGCGCCAATTAATTAAACGATCTAATGCTAGCTACAACTCACAGCCAGACTGTCAGACTGAGGGCTCTGATAACCGCTAACATCAACAACAACTTGCGGTAAGCTGACCCACCTCTCGATTATTTCTCTTGTCTGTGGAAACCAGTCCTTGTTGTTTCTGTTTCTTTCCCTGCTTTTCATCATCTTGGCCATATGGTACTCCAGGATAGGACTATAGCTTGTTAGACTAGCTTGCTAGTTCCACTTCTGTCTCCGCACCGCACGCTGCCTGCCTCACAACAATGCTGCTCACAACAAACACACACCGGCTAAAGTGGGCGTAACTTTTCCTGCATGCTTCTACATGACAGCCAATCACCAGCCGTATTAGAGCGTGGTGTGCAAGCATGTTGCATGCTTATAGGCTCAATGACGCTGTTTTGTTTTAGTATCGAAAATTGGTATCGATTGACAAGGGAGGCTTCGATACCCCTTAGTATCGATGCTTTCATTTCGGTGCCAAGTAAGTATCGAAACTCGATACCAAGCCCTAATCAGACCTGGTGTAGCTATTCTCTGGTAGTGCTATTGTACCAGAGTTGCCTGGAGCATATTTTGTTGACAGCAGGTCAGACTCAGAATCCAGCATGTAGGAGGGACCCCTCACCTCTTACAGAGTCAGAATCCAGCATGTAGGAGGGACCCCTCACTAGGGATGCACCGATCCACTTTTTTCACTTCCGATCCGATTCCGATACCTGAATTTGGATATCTGCCGATACCGATATTATGCCGATACCAATATTTTTCTTGAATATACAGTATAGGCAAAGATTTGGCCAATTAAAGTTTTTTTTTAAAATATACCTTGCAAAAAGCAGACAAAATTAAGAAAATATACAAGGCAAAGAAGGATACTATTATACATTATTACACAAATTACGGCCAGCTGTGTGCTGGAATTGCAATTTTTTTTTTTTTTTTTTTTTTCAATTCCGATCCGATCCGTGAATTAGTGCCATATCGGCACCCGATACCGATATTGGATCGGATCGGCCCCATCCCCACCCCTCACCTCTTACAGAGTCAGAATCCAGCATGTAGGAGGAACCCCTCACCTCTTACAGAGTCAGAATCCAGCATGTAGGAGGAACCCCTCACCTCTTACAGAGTCAGAATCCAGCATGTAGGAGGAGGGACCCCTCACCTCTTACAGAGTCAGAATCCAGCATGTAGGAGGAACCCCTCACCTCTTACAGAGTCAGAATCCAGCATGTAGGAGGGACCCCTCACCTCTTACAGAGTCAGAATCCAGCATGTAGGAGGAGGGACCCCTCACCTCTTACAGAGTCAGAATCCAGCATGTAGGAGGGACCCCTCACCTCTTACAGAGTCAGAATCCAGCATGTAGGAGGAGGGACCCCTCACCTCTTACAGAGTCAGAATCCAGCATGTAGGAGGGACCCCTCACCTCTTACAGAGTCAGAATCCAGCATGTAGGAGGAGGGACCCCTCACCTCTCACAGTCTGTTGGACGGTCATATATGGCAGTCAGTGTTGCACGTCTCACAAAATAAACAAAAAGTGGTCTTCAAGCTCTCCAGCCTGGGGTCTCAGTCTGAGGCCCTTCTCTCTGGAGCTCAAAGCCCCCCCCCCCCCTCCCCCAGTGTATTTAGTCATTTGAAAGATATTTCATGTGTTGCTGGGTGCTGCCCTGGTTTGTTGATTAGGCACACTGTTCGCCAGTGTATTCAGTGACAAATAACCTTATTTTGTGCTCAAAGTCCTACAAATAAGCTGTTGGTAAAACAGGTTGGCGACGTCAGACATTATAGTGGTCTGATGTCTTACTCATGATAGACAGTAAATGCAGTATGTACAGTAAATACCCTCTGCTGTTAGCTAGCTGTTAACCCATTAGCTACTTTTGCTAACTAAGTGTTCAGCAGGCTCAAAATGCCGCCGATAATCACTTTTAACCAGTTTGAGTCAGGCTCTTTCCATAAGGCTCATCAACTTTGATATCTGTTGGCCGGTTTATTGATAATAAGCAATATTGTGTTGTGCGCGTGTGTGTGTGTGTGTGTGTGTGTGTGTATGTGTGTATATTAGGGGTGGGGGAAAAAATCGATTCACCTAAGTATCGCGATTTTTAATGTCACAATTTTTTGGATCGATCTTTTATTCCAGAATCGATAATCGACTGGGTGCTTGCAGTCAGGCCACTCACTGAACAGCAGGCCAGATGCCGCCTACTGGTTTACTAGTGGTTTTATTACTTTATTAGTTAGTCTGAAGTAATAATTACTAGGGCTGTCACTTTTTCCCCAAAATAAAATTCGAACGAATATTAATTGCCCGATATTCGTTCGAATATATTCGAAGTTTTTTGGTTAATTAAAAAAAAAAAAAAAAATTTTTTTTTTTTTTTTTTTTCCCCCCCCAGTCCAGCAGCCTGTTGCACCAGCTGAACGTAAGTTCTGTCTTAAGTTAGGGTGTAAAGTCCACACTAACTGCTACGTTCAAACTAGTTAGTTTGACACTAAAGTTGTGTCTTTGTTTGGTTGCACCACGGAGACGTAAGGTACATCTTAACTAGTAGACCCATACTAACCAAAATAGTGTCGGAGACAATGACGTGTACAGTATCTGTGACCAATCAGTGAAAAGCACGGTGGAAACGGTGTTTATTTACGGTTGTTTAAGTAAGTGGAGTGAAAACAGGAATGCCATGACATTATTTCCACACTTCATTTTATTTTTTCCGTTAACAGAACATACTTCAATGTATTTATTTTCGTTAATACAACATACTTCAATTTATTCTTTTCGTTATTTTTGTTAATACAACATACTTCAATGTATTCGTTTCGTTATTTTCGTTAATACAACATACTTCAATGTAGCCTATTCGTTTCGTTATTTTCGTTAACACAACATAGCCTACTTCAATGTATTTATTTTCGTTAATACAACGAACATACTTCAATTTATTATTTTCGTTTAATACAACATTTGTAACATTCTTCCAGCAATAACCTTTTTAGCTGCTATGTTTATCTGATGAGTAGGCCTATGTTCTTTCCAACACTTCAAGTAGGCTCTAAAGTATCAATCAATGTGCTATAAAACACACAACACAAAGGGCTTTGAAGTAATATAGATATAATTCTTTCCTTGTTTTGTTTGACATTTTTTAGCATCACTCCAGCTCCATTTCGTGCTTACCCAAAAGTAGCCGATTTATTTCATATTATTTGTTACAAACACAAGTCTGTCGACATTTTCGGGATCGAGTGCGGCTCTCTTTTTATTTACGATATTACCTGCCGTCGAGAACACCCGCTCAGAGCGGACAGACGTTCCAGGCACGCACAGGTATTTACGTGCCAGCTTTGCGAGTTGCACTCTCTATCTCTCCACCAAATAAGTGGGTTTCGGTCTGCATCGAGAGGAGGCTCCTTCTTGAACGATCGCATCTCCACCTGCACCCCGCGTTCCCCTTGCTCATCGTCCTCCTGCCGGGAGTCACCCTCGGCCTCGCCCGATGTGTACAAGTCCCCAAATAGGCTTCCCATCGCACCCAGGGCATCTTTGTTTCTCCCCCCTGCTGCTTGAGGTGGAGAATCGTCTTCATCTTCCTCTCCCTCAATTTCGCTCAGCTCTCGTAATATACTATTACCGACTACATTTCTCTTTCCAGGTGAAAGATGGACTAAGCGCGAGAACCGGGGGTCCAGGAAAGACGCTTTATTGAGAAGCATCCACTCGCTGGTCGTCTCTTTGTAGCGTGGTTGCAGATTTTCCGACATCTTGCCTGTGAAAATAATAATGAAATAAATTTAGCTCTATATCACAGCCTTTTTTCTTTTTTTTTTAGCAAACGATGTTTCTAATCTTGTTCATTTTGAGATAGGCTATCAGTATTTTATTCGTCTTGGAAAATACGCATTGTTGTAATGTAATAAGGCATTGACTTATACATGTAATAATAATTAAAAATGATAAGAAATAAAAGTCAAATAGCTACTCACTTCTAACTTCTTTGATAGCTGGTTTGTGTGATGGGTCAACAGTCTTCAGCTCAGATAGCATCACGTGCTGGAGAGGGAGGACAGCAGATGCGGTGGGATAGGACTCTGTGGAGAGGGCCTTAGTTGCGGTTTTAAAAGGATGCAGTATATCTTTGAGTTGATCAACCACAGTCCACTCAGTTGAGCTGAGTTCCAGATGAGACAACTTCTTTTCAAAAATGATGGCTGCCACTGGTAATTGCTGTTCAGACGCACGACATATCATGTCATAGGTGGTATTCCATCTGGTGACACAGTCATTTATTAGTTTGTTTTTGGGACATTGAAATTGTTCCTGCTTTTCTCCTAGCAGGCATGCGTGTGCTGGAGACCTTCCAAAATGAGCTGCAGTTTGCTTTAGTCTGGAAAGCACTGTATCAACTGCTCTCACTTGAAGTCCCTTGCGCACGGCCAGGTTTAGCGTGTGGGCCATACAGGGTACATGGATGAACCCCAAGTTGTGTATGGCGTTGATGTAGTTCGCAGCATTGTCTGCGGTAACAGCTACAACCACTTCATCAGAGATGCCAAAGTGATCCAGTGTGCTGCTGATGCAGTCGGCAACATGGTCTGCATCGTGGCTTCCTTTCAACTCCTTAGTAGAGAGAACACAATTTTCAGCTTCCCACTTGTCTGAAATCCAGTGAGCTGTGACGGTCACATAACTATGTGTGGCCAGCGACGTCCACCCATCTGTAGTAAGAGAGAGTGTTTTTATGTCCTTGAGTATGGTCTTCACATTTTCCCGTGTAGTGTCGTACAGTTTCACTATGCACTTTGTGATTGTGGCACGACACGGGATTTTATACCGAGGCTCAAGTTCCTCCACGAGTCCCCGAAAACCTGCTCCCTCAACAACACTAACTGGCCGCATGTCTTTGCATATGAACTTTGCAATCTTCTCTGTGATCGCCTTTTTACGACCTTCTGCCAACACCCCTGAAGACGGGTAGTAGGCAGTGAGACGGGGTTGCACCGGTTCCACACTTGCAGATCCATCTCCACTTTGTAAGAGTAGTTCTGCTGCCTGTTTCGGGTGACTCCCTTGCAGGTGTCCCCGCAGATTTGATGTCGTGCTCATGTAAATAAACTGTCTTTTACAAAGTCGACACACAGCCTTATCTTTGTTTGTTTTGCCATCTACGGTGTAAAATCCAAAATGTTTCCACACACTGCTCCTCAAATGAGTAGGTGTTGTGATTGTCCGCTCCTGGCTTTCTTCCTCTGCTGCATCTTCGTCCGCCTCCATTTTGTCTTGTCTCTCTCATCAAACCGCATCAAACGGATCAAACAGCCTGTCATGTCATGTCAAGTCAAGACAAGACAGGTGGTCCGCATAGGTCAAGCTGTTAGAGCGGAGCGCCCTCTGTTGGATTATCAATGAATAACATGAAAAAAAAAATATTTTTTTTTAATATATAATAATTCGAATATTCAAATTACATTTCGAAAACGAACCCTTCCCCCCACATTCGAAGTTGCATTCGAATTTCGAATTAAAAGTGACAGCCCTAATAATTACTAGGGTTGTCCCGATCCGATCACGTGATCGGAAATCGGGGCCGATCACGTGATTTTCAACTGATCCGGAATCGGGGGGAAGAGATCGGATTTTTATGTATAAAAACGTCACAAAACAAATATGGCAATTCTCACATTTCAGTCATCCATTTGGAATGAAACCACCTGTCATTTATTTTATCATTGCAATTTGTCATATTCATCGTAAACACGAGCCCTCTTGCGCAGCAACACACGCAGTTTTAACTTTAGTAGTGGGGAGTGAGCATTGATAAGAAGCGACAACTAATCCAGTGCAACAGCGCACAAGAGATCGGCCATTTTGGGGCGCAACAAACCTCTCTGTGCTATTGTCCTGTTGTCTGCGGCGCCACAATGGCCACGGTTCTCTTGTGAATTGTCGCTTCTTTCCTTCCATACTCTTTGTTTAGTGTTCGACTAGCCACACATCAGAACGCGATAAAACATACAAAAACACATGTCCAATCATAACTAGATGGTCGCACAGTGGCTAAAACAGAAACAAGACGTAACGTTAGTTAGGGATCATGATTAAACTCACCTAGGAGTCAGACTAGGAAGAAAAGCCAGAAGTGTTCTGCACTGCCTGCATCATCAGTAAAGTTCCCATAACGAACATGTATCTTTTTGTTGTCCGCGTTCCGTCTGTCTTGTGAATAAAATCTGTCCTCCATGTTGTCAGAAGAAGTGGCCGGACTGCACTCGTCTCCCAGATAAAGTTTCAATCGTTTTAATCCACACTGACTGTCCTCAGTGACTCTCCATGTTGTCTCACTTGTAAACAGAGCTTTGCACCCCGCCCCCATCTAGCAAGCATGCTTCATTCTGATGTGGCTCATTGGCCGAAACTCGAAACAAAAGCAGACAGCCGTGAAACGCCGCATGCAAATGAATACCAGCCGTGTCCAGAGATAGCCTAAGACAGTAATTTCTCTCTCAGAGTCAGTTTTTATCTTACAAAATATACCTATTTACTGATTCTAAAATGACTCCATTTTATGTGGAATGGATAGTCCTCTTCTTTGTGTACTAATGGGGGGGTGGAACCTTTTTCACAAAACAACCTTTCACCTTAAATTGCTAGATTTCAACATGGCGAGTTTGTAGTGAAAAAAACAGTCTGTGTCATATTTTTTATTTTGTTATTTTGTGCTGCACCATTGATAAGCTGTAAAGAGATTTTATTTTGTTTACTTGGTTTAAAACCAATGCTGCACTAACTGAGTTGTGGTTGTGATAAAAGAGCCGTACAAAGATGTCATATTGGTTGGTTAAAATAAAAACACTTAAACACTTAAAAGAAAGGAAAAAAAAGCATCCAAGTTGTCCCAACTTGTTGTCGCAACTATTTCTGCAATGCATTGCAGAAATATCGGATCGGGACACGGTATCGGCAGATACTCAAAATCATATGACTCGGACTCGGACTTGGAGGCAAAAAAAGGTGATCGGGACATCCCTAATAATTACACTTCAGGGTTAAAGTGGGTGCATCTCATTGTAAAATTGGACTTCAAACGGCCCAAATCTGGCTTCAAACGGCCCAAATTGGGCTTCAAACGGCCCAAATTTCACGCGCGTCGGCCCATATCGGCCTGGCCTGCTTGGTATCTAATGCCCGGCCTGAATTATGATCCTAGTCCGCCCCTGTTTTTAACTATATCGCCCAGCCCTACTCATGATATATAATATACAGTCTCTAGTGTATGATTCAACTTTTCCCATGTTCTAATCTAGTGTAAAAAAGCAAACAAACTGAAAAAAGAAAAGAAAAAAATAAACAAAAATCGCAATAAATCGTAATATCGAATCGCAATAATCGTAGAATCGCAATACTTAAGAATCGCAATATAAATCGAATCGGCACCCAAGAATCGTGATAGTATCGAATCGGGAGATAAGTGAATCGCCACAGTCCTAGTGTATATGTATATTAGGGCTGTCAAACGATAAAGTTTCTTAATGGCGATTAATTGCATCTTTGTATCGCATGTTTAAAATGCCATTATTTAGCATTTCAAAGCATTTTTAATTAGATATTAATAATTCTTACCAGTGTGTCGTGATTGGGAATCAAATGAATGCAACTAAATGTACTTTGTGATCTTGAATTTTAGATTTATTTTCAATTCAATAGAAGTGCAATGTAGACAGGAGGTAACAATGTCTACAAAATATATCTTGAATAGAAAATAAATGCACAATTGTAAACAGTGCAGTACACGCTCCAGAACCGATACTTCCGGTGGTGGCGCTGTAGAGCAGTCGAAACCCAAAATGATACAGCCGAAGAAGACTGTGACTGAGCTAAAAACTTTGGCACTTCCATGTGAATAATGGCTCGGTATTGGAAACTGTGTATATTGATAACGTGTATATCGCGTGAAGCCATTGGAGCCGACCTCCCAGTGGTTAGTGGACCCGCGCATCCGAGACTCTGAAGGAAGAATGAGTGATGACGAGTCTCGCGTTGAGGCTATGGCGACGCTAGCTGCTCCGGTATGCTTAGCTTTTAGGTGATAGCTCAAACTCGATGTACTTCGGTGATATTTTAATTCCGTTTTACACAAGGTGCAAACTACTGTTGACTTGTCCACTGTGCCATTTGGGAGTTTTTTTAAAGTAAAACGAGCCATTTAGAACGGTATTGCTGTCTTTCTCTTCCATGCCTGCACAGGCAGGAGACAGGAAACCGCTGCGACCGGCTTCATACTATTATGGGATGCGATGCGATGCGAACAGTTGTATTATGGGATGCGCGTTTCTCTCAACACACGTTGACACGTTTTTGAACAGCGGAGCAAAATGCTTATTGTTTTGAACGATTTGGCATCTTCAACACTGTCAACACCAGTATGAAGGTTTATTGAACATTTGGGGAGAGCAGGGGGAAAAAATCGTTTTCTTATCTTCTTCTTTTTGCAATTCTTTTTGCAATTTTTCCAGTTCCACTTTAAACACAATTCAGTCTGCGTAAATCATAATACCACCACTATTTAAAAAAAAAAATCTATTATATCTTCAGAAAAGCATGAAATCCCTCTTGTGTTCATAGGAGTGCCATCAGTTTCATGTGTTCTATGAATGTATAGCTGTTTTCACACATACAGACAGGGAAATTACCTGTAAATCAAGACTGGCTATTTCCCGGAAATTCCCTTCACACCTGAGGGATCACATGTGTAAAAACAGCAGCGAAAGTACCTGTATTTGAGGGGGGTCGGCGGGGAAGGGGGGGCACTGCAGAGCGGGTGGGGAGTGACGTGTGCACTTGGATGGGGAATCGTCCTTATTTCGGCAAAACTCCGATGGTGAAATAAGTTTGCTTGTCACACAATAAATCACACTCGTTTGACTTAAGAGGGCATGTATGTTGTAGAGCTGTCACGATTCCTCGAGTACCTCGAATAACTCGAATAATTAAATTGATCGAGGCCAAAATGATTCGCTTCGACACGCATCTGAGTAATAGAAGAGAGTGGGTAAAATAGAAATTCCGACGGAACCTTAAAGGCCTAAACATGGTCGTCCGTCAGAGCCTCGCCCCGCCCTCCCCGTGTGACGGCGGGTGGAGCGCCGTCCTACGGGGAGGGGCCGCCGTCGGCTGACGGGGGCTGCTCGAAAATGTGACTTCACGGCGACAATACGTGCGTGACGACAGCTGCAGGAGAGTTGTGATTGGCCGTTGCCCTGGCTCTTCGTCGTAAAGTCGCCTTTCAAAGCATGATGTTAGATTATAACAACTAGTTGTGTGGCTTAGCCTTCCCAAATGTTGAGGGTCGTTTTTTAGAATTTAATACATAGAATTGGGAACGTTACATTCAATTTCATTCAGACTGCCTGGCACACAATCTCCGCCATTTTCACACGGAGCTTCCGCGCGGGGGGGGGGGGGGGGGGCGTAGTGGCGTCCGAGCATGTGGGGCTCGCTGGCGCCGCCAGACGGCGAGACGGCTCCAATTCGAGGGGGACGGACGACCATGTTTAGGCCTTAAGGCAACACGTGAGAGCGCGTTACGTCAGTCCGTCACTCTACCTGAAACGTCAACAAACGGGACCACCCGAAAATGTGGCTACTGGCTACACTTTCCCAAGATAGACTCAGACAACACTGGTTGCAACATTTGTGATGTGAATTGCAAAGCTGGCCAGGGAAACACCTCAAACTTGAGGAAGCATGGTCAAACACAAGATATATTTACAGTAGCTAAATGCTGAAGACTGTAACGTATTACTAGATAGGCTGAGGGTGAATGAAGCAGGCAGCGCACCGCAGCTAATGTTAGCAGCACCTCCTCAGCTGTAACGTTGAGAGAGGCATCGACTACAACATCAGATAACGTTATTTAATTAGCTAGCGTTAGCTGGATAAGTTGTTTCACTGCAGTTGTAGTTGTTAGATAACGGGGCTTTTCACTGTCTTCACAACGACTGCAAAACAGAGATCGCTAACGTTAACGTTAGCTGCAGTAATTGTCAAGGGTTCAACATAACGTATTTCCTCAGCCTGTATAGTAGCTATCAACATGAAATAAAAAGCATTTGACAGCTTAAACCCGTGGCTTTTTATTTGGAAGGGTTACATTTGCCGTAATCTTTATTAACATGTCTTAAAATGCATTAGAATCTTTTTATTTTTATTTTTTGGGGTTAAAGATTTTTAAGATTTTTTTTAATGAACATTAGAGCAAATATAATACGAAAAGCCAAAGGGTTAAGCTCTCAAATGCTTTTTATTTTATGTTTCTATGTACTACAGAGCCTGAGATATGAAGGCTTTAGTGAATACCGACCGCTCTCTCTGAGAAGTTTGGACCGTTTTCTGTGAGAAATACAAAGCTCAACCTAACATTAACTCATTGAGTGCCAGCCACTTTTGGAGAACGGACGCTCCCAGTGCCAGAGTTTCAGAGCTTTTTTCAGTGATTTCTCGAGGCCCACAGAATATTGTGTGATATTACTATGTAAACAATGAACACGCAAAAAGAACGATTAGACTCTTTTCTATCATCAGCAAAAACAGGTTTATTGATATCATTTTCCGTTCTTTAGTTATCAGCCGGAGAAGATAGCTTGATTTAACAAAAAAGAGCAGTTTTTTTCTAGAAGCTGAGATAATGGCCCTTTTGTGAAATTAAACATTTCAAACACATCACTGACTCTGAAGCTAATTTTCTGATGTAGTCACACCTCAAAAATAATTTCCTTCAATAAAACAGTGAGGCCAGGGAATTTTGTTTGGCAGAATAATATTTTTAGCTGCAACCATATATATATGGTTATTTTAGCTGGCCCCTGCGTGCGCTGCTGGTTGCAGCTTCTTGCTGCTGGTGGGCATCGGATATTCTGGCTTGCGTTTGCCAACCCTGTCCTGCTGCCTGGGTCTGTCGGTGTTGTGTGGCTGTGTGCTGCTCTGCGTGCCCCCCCCCCCCCCGCCCCGCCCCGCCCCGCCCCGCCCCGCCCCGCCCCGCCCCGCCCCGCCCCGCCTCGCCTCAACTGCACACTCCTCCCTGTATGGGAGGTGGCTCTCTGCTGAGTTTGCTCTGACTGCACTGTGAAGGGTGGGCGACATCCAGCTTTTTCCGCGTGTGTTTGTCACCGGCTACTACTGTATGCTTCCAGTTGAGAATAATAACGATGATCATGCGAATGGGCTGTCGCAGCAGTGGAGGAGCTCAATTGTGGGAGCAGATTGGCTGCTGCCTGTTGCAGGCACATCTAACGTTAAAACGCTTCATGCATATCGATGCATACGGATGCGATGCGATTTCCGTTTCCCCAACGACTTATTCTCTGTTTTTCTCTGCCTTTCTGTTAACCTGGAGAGCACTGTCGCCACCTAAGGGTTCTGTAAAATAGGTTATAGACCTCCAATAGCTACAATAGTTGTACAGGAGCTGCGGAAGGCTTTGATCGACGTCCCACCGTCAAAAAACGCATTGGACGTCAAAAGACGTCCGTGGCACTCTACGTCACTATTTAATTGGACGTCGAAAGACGTCCATGGCACTCAATGAGTTAACGTTAGCGGCTAATTTAACAGCGTTTTGTGTGTGTGTGTGTGTGTGTGTGTGATCACACTAGCCCGGCGATCCTCAAAGTCCGGACTCCGGTCCGCATCCGGACCGAGATGCCGTCCTATCCGGACCGAGCCCTGTAACCTACAAATCATTGATAACTTACATTTTCACGGAGCGTTTCTATTTTAACCGGCACATGCTTTTCTAGTCTTTACGGTAATACTGGTTCATCTGCCAGGAAGCTCACAGACCAATGCATGCGCTGTAAATCATCACACGTGGTGCTACTCGGCCAATCAAATAAGCGAATCATTTCTCTCTGTTGCTTCGTTCTCAGTGGTGCTGCGAGACACACGGACAGAGGCGAGTTGAGGCGAGAGATAGTAATTTCACATGGTGTGCTCAAAAGAAACCACTCTTACACGTCCATTCATTGTTCTTACGGGCAGATCAAAACCAGTATGTCTCGTGTGAAGTGCGGTGCGATCCTGACCGGTCTATGGAAGCGCCACACATGAGCAAACACACACCAGGGCACACTCACTGCCCAACGCAAGGGCATGCGAGGTTTGCATTGCAATTGCATTGATCGACAGACAGACCGACAGACAGATACGGAGCTCACTTATCTCAAGAGAAAAGGTTGTTTGTTGGCTGAGAGTGTTAAATGTGAAATGGAGTGAAGAAAAGGGGAAACGCATTTCTCTTAAATTAAAGCACTTCATTTTAAGATGCACATTTTTCCAAAGCAGTCTGTTGTATGTTATTTGTAAATGCATTATTTTACTTGAAATGAGAAAAGAACATTTATTTATTATAGTAGGCTAGTTATGTAGCTATAATTAATCCAGTTAAATATGAAAACTGTAAATAAGCATTGTTGATGTTTATTTTGATTTAACAGTCAGTTGTTGACATACAGACGTACTATTAGGCTACTTCAATCATTGAGTTCAATGGCACTGAATCATAGCGCAAGCTACGTTACAATGTTCCGGACCTTTGCTTGAGGACATTTTCTCTAACTGGACCTTTTTGAATTTTAATTGAGTGCCCCTGCACTAGCCTGTTGGTGTGTGAGAGAGAAAGAGAGAGTGAGTGTGTGTGAGAGAGAAAGAGTGTGTGTGTCATGCAGCTGTAAGGTAAATGAAGGATGTAAACTAGCTAGTAAGCCATTCATTCATATTATTTAACGGTTGCTGTACACTGGAAGAACTCAAACGTCAGGTTGAAAAGATGAATGGTGCCACTGCCAGTTCTATGCAATTTAAAAATCAAAATGTTGTTTTTTCTAAGAAAGAAACTAATGTAGTTGTTTATTTGAAGAGATTTATCTTATTTTTTGGTGTATATTTACGATAAGCCTTTGAAAACACAAAAAAGGGTTCTTATCCGATTACTCGATTAATCGATGGATTATTCGGTAGAATACTCGATTACTAAAAGAATCGATAGTTGCAGCTCTAGTATGTTGTATCCTTCACATTCGCTAACCAGTCTTTGAACTGAAATCTTTGTAGACGTTGGGATCCCTGTCTGAGAGAAATAGCCTGGCTGGTTCGATGTTTATCCGTTCACCTGCGTCGCGTTGAAGCACTTTTTACAGACTGGCTTAGTTTGATGTGTCCAGGGGGCTTGCCTTCGCTGTCGGCAACGTGAGCAAAATACTTCCACATTTCGCTTTGTGCATTTGCTTTCTCTCCAAGCGTGGGGCGGCTTGCAAGACTCTCAGAACAAGCCGCTGCCATTTTCGCTGTGTCTGTCCCTGTCGGGCTGCTGACTGAGGAGGACTGAAGGACTGGCCAGAGAGCGAGCAGAGAGGGGGGGGGGGGGAATCGGCACATGAAGCAGACATACCGGTCTTATCACAAGGTTAGAAGTGGTCAAATGTCCGCGATGACGGGGAAGCGCTTATACCGGAAAACAACTTTCACACATGAAGGCATTACACCGCTTTCTGGTCATTTCCCGGTATAAAGCGCATGTGTGAAAACGGCTTATGTGTGTAAATGTAAATATGGCTCAAATGAGTTGAGGTGGGTGAACCCTCCGGTCCATCTCTGTGTCTTTGTTGCTGTAGCTCCATCACAGCAGCTTCTCTACCTGGCAGGAAAGGCCGGCCTGTTGCTGCTGACGCCACCGCCCAAGATCAGTCATCAGTCACATGAACTAACAAGATCAGTCATCAGTAGGGATGTCACAATATATCGTCCCACAATATATCGCGATATCAAAAAATGACAATACGTATCGTTGAGATGAAATCTCATATCGTGAGAAAAAGAAGCTGAACATGGTGGCACTGATCTGCATCTGATTGCATGTTTGCTCTCCTTTTCATTGCTTTGTTTGAACTGACAAGGGACGTTACAGAGGATGAAAATGGTGAAATTACTCAAATTAGCGTGGAGGATGCCCCATCAACTTACAAATCGATAGCAAAAAAATATTGTTAAAATATCGTATCGTATCGTTATCGTGAACCCAATATCGTGTATCGTATCGTATCGTGAACTGAGTGTATCGTGACACCCCTAGTCATCAGTCACATTAACGCTACATGAGCACATCTGCTCTCTGATGGTTCAATCTGTGTGTCAGCAAGATGCACATCTCACTTGCAGCAGAGCAGGCCTGCTGTGTTTCTGCCCTGCTGCCCCGGTCCATTCTCCACCTCCTCCTCTGCCCATCTGAGGAGGAGATGCTTCCTCCGCTCCCATACAGCCTCTTCTTTCCACCTGACAGCCTGGAGGAGTTTCACTGGCATGAAGCAGAGATCTCCTTCCAGCAGAGCGTGACCACAGCAAGAGTGAAGCAGTCGGTGCACCACGTAGCTACAGGCTGAGAGGAACAATCTATCTATCTATACATTTGGCAATGTGGGCAATCTCTGTCTGTCTGTCTGTCTGTCTGTCTGTCTGTCTGTCTGTCTGTCTGTCTGTCTGTCTGTTTCAAGAATTTTGGCCGGCCACAGCTATGCCGTTTTACGTTCGATCGGGCTGAACTTTCAGGAAGTGTAAAGAGCACGCGTGCGGGTGACCTGATGTAGCCCGATTCTTTTATTAGGTGATTGCCCTAATTACCTATGTCATCAGTGATGTCATCAATGATGTCATACCATCACTGATGATGTCATCAGTATGTCAGAATAGGGCAGGCGAGGCCACGTAGCAGCCGAGCTGAGGTCGAGGCCACGTAGCCGCTGAGCTGCAGGGCAGGCAATAGCGAGCCCAGGAATCGAGCACGCGTAACTAGGGATGCACCGATATGAAAATTTTGGCCGATGCCGATAACCGATATTAACATTGCTGTTATGGCCGATAACCGATATTTACCGATGTCGATATGATCTGTATAAAACCACATTTTTATGATCATCACATTTTGTACATACTGAAAAACACATGTTAACACTGAATTTTAAAAAGTTATGCATTTCTTTATTTGCAAAGCCTTTGGAAAAGCCCATAAATCATAGATTTACTGCATTATTTCATATCAATGTGAAGAATTTGGCTGATAATGATAACCGATATTAACATTGCAACATCTGACCGATACCGATATGACCGATATGTTAAAAAATCGGCCGATACTGGCCGATACCGATATGATTGCCGATATATCGTGCATCCCTACGCGTAACGAGTGATATGCCTCGTTAGGCTAAAGGAAGAAATGTACATTTGGTCCAACACAGAGGCCTATTTTTTATTTTTATTTTTTTCATATCCAGTCGTTGCAATAGTTCAACCAGTAGAGCAATAAATCATTATCATTACCGTCACATGCAAAAGACAAATTTGGTTTGCAAAATAAAGGATTCGATCAGACACCCGACAACAGAACGTCTTTACTGTGTACAATACATACTGTAAGTCACAGTAGGTGATAAGACATAACCTCCTATCCTTTTGATTTGTTGTTGTTGATGTGTCAGTCAGGGCGTGTGTCCACACACATGTAGCGTTTGTCAGTTATTTTGACGTAGAAAAAACACTGCCTTTTGTGAGGCGAAATAAAGGCGGGTGAAAACATGAGCTGCTTGCTAGCTCACTAATCAGCTGGTTAGCACGTCTAGCAGACAATAATACAGTGTTGTGGGAAAAGTGTCACATTTCTGAACCTTTGAAAGCGCTGAGGAGGGAAAAAACTCTGGCTGCAGCCTTTTTTTTGGAGCAGCCGCCTTTTGTGGACACACAGCCTTGTATGTTTCCCTAGATTTATTTAGAAACATCACACACTACGTACGCACACTCATCTCTAACGTGCCAGTTGAGCAGTTGTGCTGCCAAAGGTTTTACCCACGCTCTCCCGAGGCAGTCAGTCAGACGGAGTTATTTCAGAACAGCACAACAGCAGCTTGTCCTCCTGTGTTAGGCCGTGACCTTTGACCTTTCCTCGGTGTGACAAATGGCTGTTTGGTCGCTCAGCCAGAGACCATGTCGAGTCACCTGACCTCACTGCAGGCCCTGCCTCAGCACAGAGAGCAGTGTCCTGTGGACGAGAGCTTCCATGTCTCAGCACAGAGAGCAGTGTCCTGTGGACGAGAGCTTCCATGTCTCAGCATAGAGAGCAGTGTCCTGTGGACGAGAGCTTCCATGTCTCAGCACAGAGAGCAGTGTCCTGTGGACGAGAGCTTCCATGTCTCAGCACAGAGAGCAGTGTCCTGTGGACGAGAGCTTCCATGTCTCAGCACAGAGAGCAGTGTCCTGTGGACGAGAGCTTCAGCACAGAGAGCAGTGTCCTGTGGACGAGAGCTTCCATGCCTCAGCACAGAGAGCAGTGTCCTGTGGAGGTTCAGTTCAAGGTTTGGGAAAACACAAGGTCTGGCAAGCTCTTGGTGAGGACGTAGGGCAGGTATACTCAACTTGTTTTGCCCGGGGGCCACTTTTTTTTAAATGACAGAAGGCCAGGGGCCAGTTAATGTTATATAAGATAATTTTTATTTTTGTACAACTGTACCCTGCTTTGCAATAAAAAGAAAAGAAAATGTAATTTAAATTTTTCTGTCGCGGATTAGGTTTTTGGGGTGTCAGCAGGAGTTTAGTCTGACAATTTTGTGCACACCGGATAGTTATAGAAGTGCTAGGGATGGGCAACGAATTTTGAATTTTCGAATAATCGTTTTTATTATCAAGATGGACTTTTATTATTGAAAGTCGAAAATCGTTTATTTATTTATTATTTATCATTTTTATTTTTTTTTACCGGCGCCTGTCTCTGTAAGAATGCCACATTGAGCCTACGTTGCCGACCGTAGCCGCCGGCTGTGCAGTGCGCACTCACTCACGCAAAGAGCATTAGCGACAGTAACACCCAGCAGCTCCTTGATATTATTATATCGTATTAGAAATGGTGTCTCTACGTACATTACAGCAACACTCAGCCACAAGGAAAAGGTTTCAAGGCTCATTACTGCATGAAGAAAAGCTCTGTCGACTGTTCCATGGGCCGTCTCGGCTTCGTTCGGCTAGCTAAGCTAATGTGGCTAACGTAGTCTGGGACTGGATCTGCCAAAGTCACCCCCTCTCATCCAAGGGATTTCATCTGCCATTCATTTTTCCATACACCTTGTGTAAAATGCTTATAAAAATAGTTTTACTTGGTCAAACCAAGCGATTCAACTATACTTAGAATCAGGGGAGACCATGTAAAATTTGACTTGCAATTCATTTTTATTTTATTTATTTTTTTAGGGGTGGGCGAATTTTTACGAAAAGTCGACTTTAGCCCAGCGAATTTCGACTAGAGTTTTAGCTAGAAATGCTCATCCCTAATAAGTGCGGGCAGCGAGCAGGTGGCCATATTTGACAATTTGAAACACACTGTAGGTAGATTCCACCCAAGAAGGCAGGAGGTGTGGCTCCCTCCAGGCCTGACTGACAAACAGGAAGTAAGACAGGAGACGAGAGTAAGCAAACAAGAAGTGCTCTGATCACTGCGCTCCAATGTGACTCATACCAGCTGACTTCTCACATGACGAGCAGCACACCAGGAAACACACACACACACACACACACACACACACACACACACACACACACACACACACACGACTGTAGATCTCTCTGTTTGCTCTCACACACCAGCTTGCTCTCTATCTCTCCTCTCTAAAACAAAACAAGACAACAAACAAACAAACAAAATGTTATCTCTATTGTATTGACTATATCGGCCGCAGTGCACTGAGTGCAATATACCTGATTGTCTACATGAATTTTAAATAAACATAAAAAGCTATTTACCGCTAATTGCTTTTTTTTTAGCTAATTGCTTTATATACTGAAATTATACACATTTTGACATCTGCCCACATTCAGCTGCGATGCGATAGTAACCTTAACCAGCTGTCAGAAAGCATGTGAGATGGTTACGTGGGGATTTCTGCAAAACGGAAAGAATCATGGATCAGGGAATTTGCAAAAAAAATAAAAATAATAATCAACTGTAAAACATGGAATATTGCAGAATTTCCCATAATTTGTCTGAAATGGATAAAAGTAGGCCTAATTATCAAAATCAAATGTAGACCTAATTATCGTAGTAACCTAAATGATTTCATAATTGTAAAATTGGCCTAGAGAAAAAAAATTAAGTTTTTGATTGAGGTGTTTTGACAGGGGGGTGGGTCTTGTGTGGAACCCTTACATGATCTCACAACTTAGTTTTTCACTTTGAGAAACATGTGGAAGAGGCTGCCTGAGAGAGACAAGCCATCATGACAAAGAAAAAAAAACATCCATCCTAAGTAACCCCTCTTTTAAAATTATTATTATTATTTTTAATAAAACGGCATTTGGAAAAAAATTATCGTATTTCATACAGCCCTCCGGTCGGTTATGTAACGTTAGCACTGTGGCATGGCTGATTAGTCAGAAAGGAGGAGAGTGAGACAGTCATTTCTTTTGCTATCTGAAGCGAGCGCAGACTAACTGCTCATTAACAGCTGATGATGGTGGTGTGCTCTGTTGTTTGTGCTCTGTGTTGATGGCTGACCCATTTAATGACCATACTTTCAGCTGTTTGCTCTCCTCTCAGCCAGCGTGCTACAGTTAGGCTGTCCTGTCACTGCTGCTCCTACAGTGTGTGTTCTGTTCTGTCACTGCTGCTCCTACAGTTAGGCTGTTCTGTCACTGCTGCTCCTACAGTTTGGCTGTTCTGTCACTGCTGCTCCTACAGTTAGGCTGTTCTGTCACTGCTGCTCCTACAGTTTGGCTGTTCTGTCACTGCTGCTCCTACAGCGCGTGCTCTTCCTGGAAAGCTCCGTGGTGGGTTGCTTCCGCGGTGCGTTACTTTCGTTCCGGAGTGCTTTTCTTCTTATGAAATTGATTCTCTCGTGTGGAATGAACACCAGCGAGTGTCCGACCAATGAGAATTTGGTCGGACTGAAGCTTATCGACCAACCGATCGACCAACTGATCAAAAGTTGTCAGCCCTGCATTCTATCAATATGTGTCTCAAAAACCAATGGGTGACGTCATGCTCAGAGCCGTGTAGATAGAAGAGTCGCGACATCTCCATTCACTCCAATGGACCATTTTTTTTACTCTCCAGAGTTCCAGGAAGTAAGGTCCTGGATTAAGCAGCACTGTCGAGTTGCAGCAAAATGGACAGTTTGTGTTGTACTTTGAAAGTCCCCCCCCCCCCCCCCCCCCCAAATTGTACATTATCAGCTTTTTTTTAGCGTTCAAAAGTAGCGCGAGACCCCTTCCTGGCTGTTCATTGGCTAATGAGTCATGCTATGCTCTCTCTAGAGGACACTAGTCACGCTCATTTCATGCATATTATTTACTCTCAAAGTCCTACATCCAATCACGGTCCAGTATCGTGAGTGTTTCTGTCTGTGTGGACTCGGTGTTCAAATTGACTCCATTCAACCTCATTAATTTGCTAAACATGGTGAGGAACATTCCTCTTAACATGAGCCCGAGTAGGTTTGATAAAATACAATAAAACTACAATCATGAAAACTGAGCACCAAGAGGAACTGCTGCAACAGGCTGCTGTCTCATTTGTACTACTCATAGTGTTAGTAGGTCACAGCATTCCTTCATGACTCACTGGTGATTAAAGACCTGCCATATTGCACGTGCACACACACACACACACACACACACACACACACACACACACACACACACACACACACACACACACACACACACACACACACAAAAGCATAGTCATGCAGAGCAGACATGCATGTTTTAGTCCTATAAGCAAAGACAGTGGTCAGAAGTTTACATACATGTACACCAGGGTGGGAATTACACGGATGGCCTTCGTGCCCCCTCCCCCTTTTTCAAAATGCCCAAATAAAAACGTCCCTGACTTGAAGCATTTTCTGAAAACACATTTACGTTTCAAAAGTCATAAAAGTGATTCACGTTTGTGAAGATGATCCTGCTGAACACAAATGACCGTTCCCATCAACTTTTGTTAACCACAGAGACCAGCGTGTTGAATTACTGCTGTTGCCCCTCCCTCTGGCCGTGATGCCCTGACAGCCCTCTGGCCACCTTGGCAGTGTCCTGCTACCAGCCTGCTACTGTCAGTTGCTTTAAAAGCATCAGTGGTCTCAGTTTAATGTAACCTGTCTTATTACATTACATTACATTACGTTATGTAATTTGGCAGATGCTTTTATCCAAAGCGACTTACAATAACACATTTTTGTCAGCAATAGATCAATCAACTATGCAACAGTCTATAGTCGTGTTTCCATTACCCTCATAAATGCGCAAAATCTAAATATCGCAATAGAAATTGGGTAATGGAAACACGTAAATTTCGAAAAACCTCCCAAATATCGCAAAACGTTTTTGCGCTCTCATGAGGTGGTTTTTCAGACGT
Source organism: Poromitra crassiceps (assembly GCF_964638095.1). NCBI lineage: Eukaryota > Metazoa > Chordata > Actinopteri > Beryciformes > Melamphaidae > Poromitra > Poromitra crassiceps. The sequence continues at coordinate 22,089,054 of NC_139630.1, forward strand.
GTCGATATAGCAGTTTATCGCAAAAGTGTAATGGAAACAGTTTTTTCGCATTAGCACGTCATGTGACCCATTCTGCTTTGGAAAAGCAGCGAAAAATGAGGAAGAAACGGTTCGATAAGCCGTGGCAAAACCTCCGCAGCAATGGAAAACTTTGAAGCAACGCTAGCAGAAAGACGAGTGTTATGCAAAATATATATAAAATAGATAATGTTTAATGGCAGAAATCGGTCCATGGTGACAGGCTGCCTGTGTGCGCGCATTTGGCACAGCGCGAGGGGATGAAAAGCAAGCACACACCGGTGCGGTGCGTGCTCCTGACTGAAGTGAATACAGTGACTGTGAGTAATACATTACACACGTTTCAGGTGCAGTGTTATAATTATAATAGCTACACAAAATTGTGATTATTGACCAAATCAGCCTTTTCCCCCCTCCATCTCTAAATCGGACCAGTTGTAGGCTATTAGGCTATTAGGCTTTTTTCCTCTGCCTGTCGCGCTCACTGCATTCACCGCAGCCAGCAACATTTTGCAACTAATTTTATTTTGAATTGATAATCAGGCTCGTTTATATGTGTTGTAACTTCATGTTGTGATTTGCATTGACCATTGGTTGGATTTGAGCATGCAGGGGACGGGATATGGGGCAGATCCACTGTGGCAGGCAGCTGCTGGTAGGCTAATGGGAATTGCGTTCAGGTGACCAAACTTAACTTCAATGGAAACGCCTACAAGTCGCAATTGTACATTGTCGAAGTTGTAGAAATATCGCAATTATTTTGCGAAAAACTGTAATGGAAACACAGCTTATGACAACTACAACATCTGAAGGAATAGTGGTTAAGTTAGTAATTTTTTTTTTTTTTTTTAGAGAGAGAGAAAGAAGTTAGCTCAAGAAGGGCCCAGATGGAGCATGAAAAGATCGGCAGTGATTCAGCCGTCCTGACCGAAGGTGGAAGCTCGTTCCACCATTGAGGTGCCAGGGACGAGAAGAGTCACGATCGGGATGAGCGACTTTTTAGCCCCCGTAGCGAAGGAGGGGCGAGGCATCCTGCACTGGTGGAGGAGCGAAGGGAGCGCTGAGAGGTTTGGAACCTGACCATAGATTGTAGGTACAGAGGAGCTGTCTGGTGTACTGCCCTGTAGGCCAGTACCAGTGTCCTATGCAAAGGATGTGTCAATGACTGCGTTTACATGGACTTGAGTATCCCGGTTATGAGGCTTATCCTGGTTTTGATCATATTCGGGATAAGGCGTTTACATGGAAGAGAGAGAAAGCAGGTTACTCATATCCCTGTATTAGGGATGGGCATTTCTAGCAAAAACACTATTCGAATTTTCGCTGGCCAAATTCGAATTTAATTCGAATTTCGAAAATAAAAATAAAAATGTAAAAAAAATAAAAAATGTTTTTTTTTTTTTTTTTTTTTTTTTTTTTTTTTAAAGAACATGTTACATGACATTGACATTTTCGAAAATAAAAAACAGTTTTGACAATCATGAGTGGTTCATTAAATATTTAGTAGGCTCAGGTCTGAGTGCCAAAGGGGTGCCAAAGTCACCCCCTCTCCCTCTTCATGGGATTTCATCCACCATTCATTTTTCCATAAACCTTGCTTAAAATGCTTATAAAAATTGTTTTACTTGCTCAAACCAAGCGATTTGACTATACTTAGAATCAGGGGAGACAATGCAACATTTCACTAAATTTTTTTTTTTTTTTTTTTTTTTTTTTTTTTTCGAATTTCGAATTTCGAATTTCAATAATAAAAGTCGACCTTGATAATAACAACGATTATTCGAATATTCGAACTTCGATGCCCATCCCTACCCTGTATACATGATAAGTAGTAGTATCCTGGTTACTGATCACTGCATGCTATTTGCGCAGGCGCCTGTGATCGTTACAATACAAACCGGGGTCATTATTATTATTATTATTTGCTTATATTGGGTGCGTGTGACGTGACGTCATTCAGCTTTTTTGGGCAAAGACGTGGGATTCCCTTGGATTCCCTCTTCATGGTGGAGTGTCCCTGTTTGCACGCAGCGCGCGGCTTTGGCTTTAATTTGAGTCACAACACCTTCGTCCTGTAGTCTGTATACTACAGACTTGAATAGGGCAGCATTTTGATGCTTTCTCCTATCTAAGCTGCCAAGCATTTAATTATTTCATCACCGAAATACAAAACTCGGCAAAACTCTTTCCTCATCGCTTCAGAAGTGAGACTTTTAAGTCGAATTGCACTGACATTTGCGCGTGAGTATTTCCAGGTAAAACGATTAGGTATGTGCGGGACCTACAGCAGCGAGGTTAGAGAGGAAAATGCCTGGAGTCTGACACGGCGGTCTGATGAGGAAGTAGCCTAATCGTGCGGCACTTCTATACTTTCTATCCACCTTATTTTTGAATGCCCCACTGTAAAAAAAGAATTGTGGGTACAAGGTCCGGTTTAACGTGACTCATTGTTGCCGCTTGCCATTTCCTTTGTTATACTCTGGCTGCAGACCCGAATTATAAACCGGAAGCTGGAGTCCGTTATAAAAGTTATAAATATAGTCACGTTATAAACAACTAACCAACGCTGGAGGTCCGTATGGAAACTCGAAATGTGTGTTACTCGAAATGGTTAAAAGTTAAATCAATTTGGTGGCGTTTTACTGCCATGTAACATAGCTAGCTAGCCGCTAACATTAGCCACCACAGTTAGTAGCCGACTACCCACAATGCATTACGCTATCCCAGCACTGTAAAAGGGTAAAATCCTCAGACGTTTTTTTTGTCGGGGGCTGGGGGGTTATCTAAATTGGTTACGCCGGAAATAGAACCCATCGTTAACGTAAGGCAAAATGGCCGCCAAAAATAAGGTGGATACTGGACGAAATTCTGATAGTGAAACGGGTCATTTTGCGCAAGCTGTGTTGTGTACGGTAGCCCCTCGCGTTGGAGGGTGTTCACGGTGTGTTTCGCGTTGTTTGGTCATGAAATGGAGGGGGGGGGGGGGGGGGGAAATGCCTGCAAGTCTGCTGCCTTTTGGAGATGAACTGAACTGAAGCCGCGCCTGCGCAGGAAGTCTGCTGCGGTCAGAAAGCAGGATAAGGTGTATACATGCAACAGTATCCCGGGTTCTTTCGGAGTACTCCACCTCGCATAACCGGCTTTCTCAAAACCGGGATAAGGGCTTATCCAGCTTTCTGAAACCGGGATATGATGTTTACATGCGCAAACACAAAAACGGGATACTCCAAAACCCCGACAGTAACCGGGATACTCAAGTCCATGTAAACGCATTCATTGGCTCATTTTAACACACATTTCAGAAAACTCGCTCTTCACGATGTCAATAGAGCGATGACCTCTGCCCTGACATGTGACCTTGTGCCCTAAGAAAACATGTGACGCCGAAGGCCAAATGCCCCCTGGAATGATGACATTCTCACCCTTAGTTTGAAGTCATTCAAACTCATTTTTAACCCCTCCACACATTTCATGTTCACAAACTATAGTTGGGTAAGTCGGTACCAGGTCATCTACTTTATGCACAAGTCATTTTGCCGACCATGGTTCACGGAGGAGACTTCAACTTAAGTGTATGCAAACTTCCCACTTCAACTGTCCATATTTAACTGATCAGAAGCAACTCACAGATCTTTTTCTCTTCTGACCCCCCCCTCATTTTCTCCCCGATTGTACTTGGCCAATTTCCCCCTTGCTGCTCCACCCCCTCTGCCGATCTGGGGAGAGCCGTAGACTAGCACCATGCTTCCTCCCCACACATGCACACTTGCCAGCCGCTTTTTCTCACCTGACAGCGGGGAGCTTCACCGGCACAACGTAGCACGTTGGCACGTTCCGCCCTGAACAGGCGCCCAGACCGACCAGACCCTAATCCGGCTTCCCACCCGCAGACACAGCCAATTGTGCCTGTATGAACGCCCGGCCAAGTCGGAGGTAGGCAGGGAGTCTACCGCTACAATACCCGGACGCCCCACCTGTACATATCTAAGCCATCAGAAGCATGAATACATAGAAAGCAGGCAGTTTGCTCAGCCAGGAGGAATGGGACACGCACACAGAGAGATGAAACGTGATGATCAGTAGTAATGGGATACAGCAAAAAGGAGCACATGTTTTTAACCAACACAACTGACAATTCCAAAACTACAGTAGAAATAATGTGTCTGAAAAAGATCTCCCCTGCTGTCTTCATAGAGCAGCTAGATGGGCTAGTTTGAGTTAAATTGGGAATGTGGAGGTGGAAACACACAGTGAAATGCAGTGAATGTGTGGACTTGGAAATCCCCCCAGCTAATATACAAGACGCCTTCGTGCACATTCCAAAATGCCCAACACAAACCAGTGGTAAACCCCACCCATGTGGTGCCTCAATGGGTGTAAAACAAACGCTGCCTGAGAAGGATTTCTGCTGCGGTTTGATGCAAGTGTGACAGACGGTCTCTGTCCTCCATTAACGGCAGTCAAGCCAATCAGTAGATTGTGTGTTGGGGGGACAAGATGATACGATACAATGGAGACAGCTTTCAGTGTATCCCCTACCATAACGGTGCCCCCGCCAAGCCAGAAAAAAAATAGCAAAATATATATATATTTTTTTTCTTTTTAATATTCTTTTACTGCTCCCCCCAAAATTTCAATAAACCTTTATTGCATATTATTTCAATACAACAATACTGGTGTTGACAGTAATAGAAGAGCGCCAAATCATTCAAAACAATAAGCATTTTGATTTTAGGAGCATTGTGCCAGCGTGCGGCGCTGTTCCAAAACGTGTCAACGTGTGTCGTTGCCTGGGAAACACACATCCCATAATACAACTGTTCGCATCGCATCCCATAATAGTATGATGATACTTGGGATGCCATTGCGAACATAGATGCGAACAGGTTAGCTAAAAGTTTAGTGTCGCCAGCGAGGGCCCCCACCCTTGCGGTCGGGGTACGTTTCGAAATCTCTCCAGCCTGAAAATGTTTCTAGGGGGAAACACTGGGCTTTCCAATTGTCACTCGGCTTGTCATAGGAGATGTAATAATGATGATGTCATGGAATGTGTTTCTTTGTGGTGGTGATGAGTCAATATAATGAGCAATATCAGAGGAGAAACACACATTCTGCCACACTGCCATATATCTGGGAAACGAGTCACACAAAGCAGTTGTGGGAGGAGTCACGATGCAAAAGACATGTTAGGGACGGAGTGAGAGCCTTCTGCTGCAACACTTGAGGATCAGAACAACATCTGATCTGATCTGATCTGATCAGAACAACATCTGATCTGCTGCAGGATTATCCGGCCGTTTGAGCCGGGTTGGAAAAGGCGGTCCCTTCCCCCATTTTGCACATTAATTATTTAAAAAAAAACGCAAAAACCACCTCAAGCGAACGTAAAAACGTTTTTGAAATTGAGGATCCCCCCCCCCCCCGAATTTTGCCATTCCCATCAAACTTTTCTAATGCGATACTTCAAAATGTGTATCAAAATATACAGTACGTTGATGGAAACGCGACTACTGTCTCTTAGCTTATAGCTCTGTCTGCGACACACGCATGCGCACGCACACGCACACACACACACACACACACACACACACACACACACACACACACACACACACACACACACACACACACACACACACACACACACACACACACACACGTTCTCAGGCTGTTACTGTAGCAGACAGTCTGGCAACCTCCCCTGACCCACTGCCACACACGCACACACACACACACACACACACACACACACACACACACACTCACACACACACACACACACACACACACACACACACACACACACACACACACACACACAGCAGATAACCCTTAACCTCTGTTCCATAACGTCCTGACCTCGCTGGCTTCGTTGGCCGTGTGACTCAGGCCAGAGAGGGAAGCAGGAAAGCTGCTGGGAAACGCTCTGCATGTGAATGATCTGGCTGGAGGTCAGAGGTCACAGGGCAGTGTTTCCTTTATATCTACACTACCAGGTTTTTTTAAACCAGGTTTTTCATGTTAAAGCCATTTGGATGTAAATGCATTTGTTTAAATGTTTGACATGTGTGTTATGTTAATGGTCTGTGTTGTTCTTTGTTGAATGTGTAGGTGAGCTGTCCCTACAGAGGCTCTCTGACGCCGTGCTGGACTATAACAGCACCACCAAGTGTCCCGGCAGCACCACCAACGTCCAGACCAGTATCAGCTTCCAGTGTGGCAAAACCATGGTAGGACTCAACACAGCATCTAGCGCTGCAACTAACCATTTTCATTATGGATTCATCTGTTGCTTATTTTCTCCATTCATCCATTTGATCTACTGTATAAAAAAAAAGACAGAAAACGGTGAAAAATGTCGATCAGTGTCGTCAAATGTCTTGTTTTGTCCACAACACAAAGCAGTGTTTCCCCTACCATTCTACAGACCTGGCGGGCCCGCCAAGCCAGGAAAAAAAAATGTCTTTCTTTTTTTAGATATTGTTTCTGCTCTCCCCAAAATTTCAATAAACCTTTATTGCATATTATTACAATACAACAATACTGGTGTTGACAGTGTTGACAGTAATAGAAGATGCCAAATCATTTAAAACAATAAGCATTTTGCTTTTAGGAGCATTGTGCCAGCGTGCAGCACTGTTACAAAACGTGTCAACGTGTGTCGTTGCCTGGGAAACGCACATCCCATAATACATCTGTTCACATCGCATCCCATAATCGTATGATGATACTTGGGATGCCATTGCGAACATAGATGTGAACAGGTTAGCTAAAAGTTTAGCGTCGCCAGCGCGGGCCCCCACCGTTGCGGTCGGCGTACGTTTCAAAATCCCTCCAGGCCTGAAAAGTTTTCTAGGGGAAACACAGCTATGACAGCATCAGTGATGCAACGTGCAAAGGTTGCAGCAGAGATCTCTCAACAGAAGTGGAACCACAAATTGGCACTCAAATCGGCAGGCAAATTGGACTGGACAAAGCCAGATATAGGGCCTGCTTGCGCTGACCAAAAAGATAGAATAGAAACCTAATCTCTTAAAACAGACGGTTGGCTCTCGCAATTTCTAAATACTTCTGCCGAAATGTCTGTAATTCGAGCTGGAAAACTTGGTCAAAACGGAAAGTGAAGCTCAGGGAAAATAACGAGCGATAATCGGGGGATGTCCCGGACAGTCCCGCCTAAAGGCAGGTGATTGGAGAAAGACGTATTTCTCCAATCACCTGCATCGGTTCGAACTTCCTCTGGTCTGAACCTCCTCTTCCCCCCCCTCCAACTTCCTTTGTCCATGTTCTGTGGGCGTGAATGACAGAATGTTTAAGCTGTATTCACAGAGAAGAACAGTCTGGCTTGAGAGACTAATACAAACCCAGCTGATGTAGGAAACTATTACGTGCAGCACGTTGAATCTGCAGCTAGCGACCCTGCCTACACCTGGGTTTGAGTTGACACCTTTTGAAGTGGAAACTGTTGACAACCTTGACGTTGCCTTGCTCTATGTTTGCTCGGGGTTGCGGCCAGCTGCTTGTGTGGTTGACACCAACTTACTTTTGTTTCCTGTCATGTCAGAAAAGACGAGGGGGGCTTCTGTCTTCACAGAAGAGACCGTTAGTCGCTTACCACTTCCCACCAAGTGTGAAGAAAATACGAGTTGGGGGTTCTGTCGTCACAGAAGAGACCGTTATTCACTTAACACTTCCCACCAAGAAGCGGAGGAAACGAAAGGAACTTTTCTCTGAAAGTCTCTTCTAAAACTCTCACAGGCCATGCGTTGCAAACGCATACAGATCATGTGTAATATGGCTCGTCTATCTATGGGTTGGGATCAACAAATGTGAGACACAAAAAGTTTTGCCTCTCTTTTGAAAATTGAGAACCATGTTTGTTACTTCCACCAAGGAGGTTATGTTTTTTTTCCCGGTGCCGTCTGTCTGGACCGATGGCAGTATGGAGGACATTTTGGAATGAAACGCCCATGATGACGATCTCTCTCGAGGCCTTTTGTCTGAGGATGAAAGTGACGAGGACGGGGGGGGGGGGGGGGGGGGGGCTAACCGACCCTACTCCCCCGTCTCTCCACGGCATCCTGTGCAAGGCGTATGAAGCCCAGGGATCAGCTTGGCCCGAGCCCACACAGGTCACGAGCGGCAGGAGATACGATGTCTTCCTCGCCCTGTTGACTAGGAGGAAGCAAGTGGTCTCAATGGAACCTGACTTCAGCAGCATGCTAAAGGGGACCTTTCATGGCTAAGAGTGTTAGTCTTTGGATCACGTGACCTGAACACGAAGGACATGGAGACACGAGGCCTGCGTTCAACTCCCCGCCATCGAGCCACGGCAGCTCCCCTGGCCGCAGGGAGGAGGAGCGCGCTCTCAGTGGACCTATAAGGCCGGAGGGGGGGGGGTCACCGCCAAGGCGTTCAACATGATCTGGGATCTTGAGTTTCCCTCACCTGGAGCTGATCAGCAAGTACAAGACAACCAAGGATGGCGAGACTTTGGCAGCATAAAGCCATGCACTCAATGGTCATTGTACCAACGTACACCATACCATACGGCCGTCGAGGCCACATGGGGTGTGTGTGTGTGTGTGTGTGTGTGTGTGTGTGTGTGTGTGTGTGTGTGTGTGTGTGTGTGTGGCTCCTCGGCTGTGATCTGAGAGAGAACCCGCTGGCTCGACCTCGCCCATCTCAGCGACAAGGAGAGAGAGGTTTTACCTCAACTGTCCCATCTCCTCCCGTGGTCTGTTTAGCCCTGCTCTCTCCTCCATGACGTGAAGGAAAAGGGAGAGGAGGAGGTTCTCCAGGCAGGCCTGCCTCCCCGTCAAAAAGTGGAAGCCAGACAGAAGCCAGACCCCCTGCAGCCCTACAGCCCCTCGTGCCCAGTGGCCACCCCACCCACCCAGCGCTGGTGACCACAGCTCCGGTGGCCTCGCAGGCGAAATCCTGCCACCCAGCAGAAGAGCAAGAGCAACCAGAAGAAGCCCAGGTGACCCGCCCTCTCTTCAAGGTGTGTGCCTGGCCCCCCCATTCCTTGCCAGGCTCCACTGGGGTCAGTGTGCTGGTCCAGCAGCCGCGTCTGGTTCAGCCAGCCCAGAGGATCTCAGACGTCAGAGCCATAGAGGGAGTTGCTGTTGCACCCACACAGCCGTGTCACAAGCACACACATGCACAAATGTTTTTTCCAAAAAATATGAACGTGTATGCAGCTGTCACATCCAGGCGTCTCAATAAGCCAAGGGCGCAGCTCAAAAGATGTGAAAAGAAAAATCCAAAAATTCATGTCAATAAAGCAGGGACCGGGTCAAAGCCTGTCCTCTGCTGCCCCCCTCAGGCTGCCTTGCCCCTGTCGGGGGGATGATGGGGGGGTGCCGTGCCCGCTCGGGCCAGAGTGTTTCCCCCTGCTCCTTGCCAGAGGGCGCCACTGAGCTCCACTGAGGAGGGTCCCTCCACATAAAGCAGTCTCCACACACCTCGCCAGAGCACAGGCTTTTTGGAGAGACATGAACGCTCCGGATTGGGTTTTTCGTTGTTGTTAACGAGAGGCTACAGGCTTCGATTCGCATCCGTTCCGCCCACGTTTTCTTGTCTTGTACAAACAGCAGCTCAGGGGGAGGAGCTCCCTCAGGGGGAGGAGCTCCCTCAGGGGGAGGCTGGCCACATTTTACAGGAGGAAATACACTTCCTGTTAAACAAAGGTGCCATCACAGAAGTGCCGCTGAGCCAGAGCAAAACAGGCATTTTCTCCAGATATTGGAGGTGGGGCGGCACATGGATCTGCCCTATTCTGGACCTATGCTACCTGAACACATTTCTCAGGAAATTCCAAGTTCAGAATGCTAACGTCTCGGTCACTCCTGCGCATGATCCGTCTAAACGACTGGCTCACATGGGTGGACCTACGAGACGAGTACTTTCATCATGTACCAATTTACCCCTCGCTGCGCCGGTTCCTCTGGTTCGCGTTCAGGCGAAAGTGTTACCAGTACTGTGTCCTCCCGTTTGGCCCGTCTCTGAGTCCCAGACTATTCGTCAGATGCACAGAGGCGGTGATAGCCCCGACGGCATTCGCTTGGCAACTTACCTGGACGACTGGCTAATTCTAGCTCAGTCGGAACAGGAGGCGCTGGCGCACACTTGTATGGTCACAACGCACCTAAACCAAGGTTTTGTGATGAACGAGGAAAAGAGCAAGTTCGTCCCATCCCAAAAGATAGACTACATCAGTCTGTCCCTGCAGACTACTCGTTTGACGGCCTGCCTGTGGCGTCGTGGCAACTCTGTAAGTTTCAAGACCTGCCAACTAGGGATGGGCATTTCTAGCAAAGGCCAGCACTCCAGAATGTCCTTTAACCCCTTGATACCACCTGATGCAGCATTTGTGTGTGTATCCCTTTAAGACCGCGAACCGCGTCACGCGGTTCGCGGTCTTAAAGGGATACACACACAAATGAGGGATATACACGCAAATGCTGCATCCGGTATCAATGGGTTAAGCGTTTAATAAGGTTAGTACAGCACAGCAAACAACGCACGCGTTTCAGCAGGTAGCCTTCATCAGCGTTGTAACGCCCCATGCCCCATGCCAAACTTCTAGGTCTTCTAGGTCATCTTGCAGGTCCAGATATCCCATAAGCGACAGTAGACAGTAGCCTGCTGTTGCACTTGGATGTGAATACGCTGAACTAAGTTTATAGATGGTTTGTTGATGTCATGTGACGACACGCATCATGCTTTCGCCTCATGTCTGTCCAGAGCGGATCTGCTTACACAGCACTGTCATTGTGAATTTGCTGTATACTGGATGCTGTGAATTCTAATTGACTATGCTTGCTTGGCATGTTCTTGCCTATATTTCATTTATTCTTTATCTTTGTTTTTTCCCCACCACGTTCAAAATAAATCTAATCTAATCTAATCTGTTATTATTAGTCACCACAGATTGTTTATTAAGCCCATGACACACCAATCAAACATTATCATTATCATTTATGTAGGCTGACGATCTGACCATCCTGTCTCCAAGCAGTGCTGGTTTTCAACAGCTGCAGAATATTTGTTCTGCGTATGGGGTAGATTTTGATGTGAAATATAATGCTGAAAAGAGTGTCATTATGGTTTGCAGAACAAGACATGATAAGGACCTATCCTTCCCTTCTTTGTATTTGTCAGGACAGGTTCTTGAAGTGTGCTGTAGAACCAAGTACTTGGGTCACATTCTTACCGAGCAAATCAGCGATGATGATGACATGTATAGGCAGCGGCGTGTCTTGTATGCACAAGCTAATATGCTGAGGAAAAAGTTATATTTTTGCTCTGATGAGGTCAAGATTAGCCTGTTTAGAGCCTATTGTACTCCTTTCTATACTGCCCCCCTGTGGGTCAAGTTTAAGCAGGCTAGCATTCAAAAGCTTCAGGTTGCTTATAGGGATGCACCGATTGCCATTTTCTTGGCCGATTCCGATTTCCAATTTTTGAATAGTCTGACTTGCCGATACCGATTTTTGCCGATTCCGATTTTTTTCTTCTAAAAACAACAATTGACAGCTTACACAAACGTTTTTGTAACTTTGTTTGAAAATTAAGATTCAAAGAACAATTCTTACATCTAATGGGGATCCAAATAAACAAATACACAATTCTTATCATTTGCATGAAGTAGGACCATCTCACTCAAACACATCTCAAAATAAAAGTGTTCCAGGTTAGGCTACTTGACAGAGCTTTTTTGTGCAAATACAATGAATACAAAATTTTTATTAAATCCAATAGCCTATATCCCACAGCTATCATGCATTTACTTTTCCAAAAGAAAACAGGTGCAACAGAACATCAAAATGATCCATGGACAAGGAGTTTATAGACTGGCTCCAGACCAGTCCTCTTGAGTAGAGGGGAAATGAGTTTATGAGTTACAGTAACGATCTTCAGTCTGAATATTAGGCGGAGTTTACACACAGTCCGAAGTTTGGTATGCGTATTTTTATCTGCCATCCGAAAAAATATCGTCACGCACAGAAAACGTTGCACACTTGTGAGTCCGATGCATTTTTATTATTATGTCCGTCGTTCTCATGTCGTTCTATTTGCAATACGAAACGAATAGTCTCTCCTGTTTCCACGTTACAACATGAGTGACAGGCTGAGGCAGCAGCGCTGATGTGGAATGGAGAAGGCAGGTCGGGGAATGGTTATACTGGACACAATGCTCACGTTCACCTTGCCAAGCCGGCTGTGCGCTGTGGCGGGTTGCTGGAGCACCGCTTCCCGGGAAGAGAGAGAAGAGAGAGAGGGGCCAGTGAGGTGAAGCGAGCCGCTCAGACGACTCCAGCCGAGCGGGACTCGGCCGCACCTCTGTCTCCACGGCTTATTTTCGACTTGCATGTGTGACAAACTGCGAGCTTTGTCTACTTCACTGACGGTGAAAAAAGGAGGAAGGTATGCTGGCATGTGTGGTGTGGTGGCTGGGTGCCTGTATCGGTGCTTTGGGGTGCGCGCACGTCTTGTGAAAATCGGCTCACAGAATCGGCTATTTAGAGTGACCGGCGCAGATCACCGATCGAGGCCGATCACGTGGAAATCGGCCATTTCCGGTCACGTGCCGATCGATCGGTGCATCCCTAGTTGCTTATAATGACTGCATGAGGATTCTGCTCAGAAAGCCACGGTGTTGCAGTGCTATAGTGAAATGTTTTGTGGTGCAGGAGTCTACACCTTTCATGCCCTGCTGAGAAATCTGACCTACAAGTTTATCTGTCGTCTTAATGTGTCTCAGAACTTGATTATCATGCTGCTGTCTCAACCTGGTCTCAGTGCTATTAAGTACCAGTCTAGCATCTGGGCACATTGGTACAACTCTTTAATGTAATGTATTGAGGTATGTGTATGTTATGATTGTATGTATTGTCTGTTTTTATACTGGACCTTGTGTCTGTTAATAAAAGTGATGATGGTTATCCAACAACTGCCAATGATAAGGGTTGAACATGTGGAATCTGACCAAACATCTCCAAACACAGACAGACAGCCATGGCACACCAACCAAACATCTGTGTTTGTTGGGAAATGTTTGATTGGTGTACCATGGCCTTTATTCGAGCGAGACACCCCAACTGCCAGTCACTTCCTGTGTCTGTGTCACGTGGGTTTCGCCACTCCCCCGCCCCTTTAGGAGACTACTCCTGTGTCTATTGGAGTCCATGGGAGACGTGCGCTCGTGAGCACGGATTATGACCGATTCTTTCGCCCCATAGTCCCCGAAGTAAATATTGGATGCATTTTTCACAAGCCACACATCTTCTGAACATTCTGACACTAAAATTACATTTTTCAGATGGACAAATCAGGAGAAAATTAAGACGTTCACAACACTTCCAGACGAGGTGGAGGGATGGGGGGAGAGGCGACCACGCCCACTTAAGAGACAGGAAGTGGATACAATTTCATAGCATTGCGTGTAGTCTCTTAGAACAGACGAGTTGGCTTGCGCAATTTTCAAATGCTTCCCCCATACCGTCTGTACTTCATGGGGGAGAATCATGCACCAACCGGAATGGGAAGTAGAAAGGCGGGTTTTCCGCTCATTAGTCCAATCAGAATCGCAGAAAGGCGGATCTTCCGCTCATTAGTCCAATCAAAATCCAATATGCCGCATTTTTCGTGGACACACGTGCCGTGATTGGTCGGATTCCGTCGAACTTCTTTCCTGTCTGAAGGTTTTTTTCCCAACTTCCTTGTGCATGTTCTGGGGGTGTAACGTACAGACTGTGTATAGCTGCATTCGCCGGATGTAGATGAGACAGTCTGTTTTAAGAGACTACATTGCGTGTAGTTTATTGATTGATTTTATTTCGGATATACAACAACACAATCCAAGGGATAGACTTGTAAAAGTGTAAACACTTATTTCCAACATGGCCCCTGGTCTTATAAAAACAAGACATGCATAACAAAGGTAAAGTCCCACTGATTGTCACACAATGTGTGAAATTTGTTCTCCGCATTTGACCCATCCCCTGGGGGAGCGGTGAGCGGCAGCAGCGCCGCGCTCGGGAATCATATGGTGATTTAACCCCCCAATTCCAACCCTTTTGATGCTGAGTGCCAAGCAGGGAGGCAAATGGGTCCCATTTTTATAGTCTTTGGTACGACTCGGCCGGGGATCGAACTCACAACCTCCCAGTCTCAGGGCGGACACTCAGACCACAAGGCCACTGAGCTGAGGACATACATGTGTCATGGGTCATCATGTTGGTTCAGTGAGTGTCTTTGTATTAACAGCACTGTGTTTCTCTGCTGCAGGGAACACCAGAGTTTGTCACCGTGTCCCAGTGTGTGCACTACTTGGAGTGGAGGACCTACGTCGCCTGCAAGAAAGACAAATTCAAACCTCACAAAGAAGTAGGTGGGCTGGGCTGGTTGATTGATTAGTATGGATAGAAAAGACAGCAAAATCAAGGGGATATACTTGTAAAAGTGTGGAAACACTTATTTCCAACATGGTCCCTAATAGTCCCTTCCTGTGTAGGAGAGTGTGAAGCTCTTAAATGGACAGTTCACCCCAAAAATCTAAAATACGTTTTGGTGTGAGTTGCCAAGGTTTGGAGATATCGGCTGTAGAGATATCTGCCTTCTCAATGAAACTGGATGGCATTTATGGTGCTCACTCCGCCAAAATAAATACATATAAATATATATATATATATATACATAATATGTATATATATTGCTGTTGAGTTTTTCAAATGTACACACATTTGAAAAACTCAACAGCAATGTCTCTTTTCAGAAATCATGCCCTGGTTATTCAATATAACCCACAGATCTTGTTGTGAGCAGTTTCATGTAGGAACTATTTTCTTTCTACCGACCTACACCTGCTAGCTACTAGCTAGCTAACAGCAGCAGGCATCGTGTAGGAAGTATTTCTCTCAGCCGAACTACACCCACTAGCTGCTAAGAAAATAGTTCCTACTGTATTTGAGCAGCACAATTCGAGTGCCATAACGTTCCATTGTATTCAAGAGAAGACAGGCATCTCTACGGCCAAGCTCAGCAATTCAGACCAAATCTGTCTAGATCAGATCAGAGCTCCCCAGATTCTTTCCTATGAAGCGCTCAAAATGAATCTGGATGGAGGGCCGTAGCCTGGTAAACCAGCTGGTCACGTGCGCTCACATTTCATTTCGTTCTACCAGACCATCTGGCCTCCAGCCCTGGGAGGGTGTTTTCAGAAACTACAAAGTGCTCTAGCCAATCAGCGACCCGCCTCGTAGTTGACATCGTAACCGGCCAATCAAGAACGCCACTGGTAAAACAGTAACGGCTGCCTCCGTGGCTGTCCGCCTCGAGCAGTAACTTCAACGTTCGTCGAGTTTAAACAGCCATAAAGTGCATTTATTGCATAAATAGAGTCAGTAACAACAATTAAGCAAGTACAGGAGTTTCTTGGCAGAAAAGATGTTTTCACCGTTCTCCCGAGTGGATTTGGATTTGACTGGATTCAACGTTGATTGGCTAAAGGAGTTGTCTGTCAAGGCAAGTGCACCCGCCCAACTCCCGCAGATGAAATTAAATATGAGTTCACGTGACCAGCTGGTTTACCAGGCTAGGAGGGCTGTGGGCCAAAAATAAATGTTTGATGTTATGTGAAATTACATTACAAATGTATTATATTTTATAGACAATTTACATTCTAAATATAAAATACATTTTCAAAATAATAAAAAACATTATTTAGAAGTTTTATTTAAAAAAGTATTAGAGTTGGATTTAGTGTTGATTGGAAAAAAGCTTAAACATTTTCAAATGGAAAGACACCTTTCTGACAAAGTGCATGCAACTCAAGGTGTGTAACCCTAAGCCCCGCCCATAGAACCCATTCTAACCCTAAGCCCCTCCCATAGAACCCATTCTCATTCAGATATCTTGAGGTGAGGTCACGGGACCCCTTTGAAAATGACCATGCCAATTGCCCCCTCGCCAAAATTGTGAGCATTATTTAGTCCCCTTGCCGACTGGAAATGTTATCTTAGATAAAACAGATGTTGATCAAGTTTTCCTTTGGGGGTATAATTTGCACTGGAAAAAAGGTAATAATATATCTGAATATCGCAATACTCAATACATTGCAATACTAGCATACGGTAGGCTATCTCAATTTCGCAATACTATCGTATCCTGACTTAAGTATCGTGATAATATCGTATCGTGGGGTCATCTGGTGATTCCCACCCCTAATAAATAGCGCTACATGTAAGAGGAAAACGATGTATTTTTGATTTAGGGGTGATTGAGAACTGTATCTTTAAGGCAATGGTCTACTTACAACCAAGACGTTCTTCAATAGAAACAGTGTAACATGTAACTGCGGCTAGCGTTGTGTATAGTCACTGCAGCGTGACATGAGCGTCACATGGGTTGTCAGAGGGACCCTTTGCGTAAAGAAAGAAGGCGTGACATGAGTGAAACATGCTTTTAGCCACAGATCACTGTCGGTCAGCAGGTTCAAACAGCAGAGACCATGTGTGAAAAAAACGACTGATGGTCACGACCCGTAACGAACCTTGTGGTCTCTACGCTCTACTTCTTTATGCTTCTACTACAGCAGAATCCTTTCTCAGGGTGTCCTCGACTCCGTGGCTCCTTAAATAGTTAAATATCTACATTTATATTATTATATTTGTACAGTATTAGAACGTCCTAAATACAATTATCTGAGGTCTTATCTTGTTGGCACTGTATGTGCACTCTAGAGTAACCCAGAGGTACATTAGACTGTATCTGCTTTACTGAACACTAATTTCCTCTTTTCTTTTCTTATTATTTCTTTCTTCTTATAGATGATTCTACATAGCAGCATAAAATACCCTTCTAAATGGGTCAACATATAAGAAGAAGTGAGATAGTGCGCTTCATGTAATACATTTCCTGATGAAAACAATAACATCACGTTACATTATCATCCCACCATTATTATTTAGTAGCATATTTTATAACCGATAATGTCATAAACTGGTCGTAGTAAACTAGCCTCTGGCCTAATATAATCTGGCATATTTACATTTGTTCTAAGTGTTCATTAATATGCTCTGTCCCTGTTTAAATAAACTAATAAAAGGAAAAAAATAATACTGACAAATAATCTCTAATAAAACATAAGAAGAATATAATAAGTAAACAACAACTACAGTTATCAGTTAAACAAAACACCCCTTTCGCTTCTGTTAATGTAATAGTGTAATGTGATCTTTTTACATGATATGGCAATTTATTATATAAACAGGTTGCATTTTCAACCATTTAGAAGGGATTGTTTTTATTACATTGGTTATTAAGTTATTACATGCTATATTACATAATGCAGCATTAAAGGGACTTTATTTTGACAAGTGGTTGAAATATATATTTTTTCTCTCGTATGGCTCTGTATAGAACCAGCACCCTAGCCCTCCTTTTTCTGCATGTAGGATTGCCTGTCCTCCTCAGGCCATTGTCCAACTGCGGATGCATGGCCAAATAAATGTGAATGTGTGTGAGTGGTGCAGTGAGCGTCTCCCTCTGTGTCCAGGTGCCCTGCTACGTGTTCGACCTCGACGGCAAGAAGCATGACCTCAACCCGCTCATCAAGGTCAAAGACGGCTACCTGGTGGACGATGGAGACAACAGCGTGGACTTCTACATCAACATCTGCCGCAGCCTCAGTCAGTACCCAGGGGAGGGGAGGGGCAGCCTCAGTCAGTACCTGGAGGGAGGGGCAGCCTCAGTCAGTACCCAGGGGAGGGGAGGGGCAGCCTCAGTCAGTACCTGGAGGGAGGGGCAGCCTCAGTCAGTACCCAGAAGGAGGGGCAGCCTCAGTCAGTACCCAGAGGGAGGGGCAGCCTCAGTCAGTACCTGGAGGGAGGGGCAGCCTCAGTCAGTACCTGGAGGGAGGGGCAGCCTCAGTCAGTACCCAGGGGAGGGGAGGGGCAGCCTCAGTCAGTACCTGGAGGGAGGGGCAGCCTCAGTCAGTACCTGGAGGGAGGGGCAGCTTCAGTCAGTACCTGGAGGGAGGGGCAGCTTCAGTCAGTACCTGGAGGGAGGGGCAGCCTCAGTCAGTACCTGGAGGGAGGGGCAGCCTCAGTCAGTACCTGGAGGGAGGGGCAGCCTCAGTCAGTACCTGGAGGGAGGGGCAGCCTCAGTCAGTACCTGGAGGGAGGGGCAGCCTCAGTCAGTACCTGGAGGGAGGGGCAGCTTCAGTCAGTACCTGGAGGGAGGGGCAGCCTCAGTCAGTACCTGGAGGGAGGGGCAGCCTCAGTCAGTACCTGGAGGGAGGGGCAGCCTCAGTCAGTACCCGGAGGGAGGGGCAGCCTCAGTCAGTGGCAGGAATGAGACTGAAAAACATGGATGCTAACACGTACGTGTAAAAGTGAATGGGATTTTTGTACGGACATTTCGGTTAAATTAATGAAATAAGGTCTGTGGTTTTCTGAAAATCGTGTAAAAATTGCACTCATACTTCGCTGATTCATAAACTTTCGTTAACCACAGACCTTATTTCTTGCATTTAACCGAAATTCCAATACAAAAATCTCTTTGACTTTTCCCCCTACGAACCAGCAGGTCATCCCTGCGGTACTCTATACTGATAAGCATGATCATTTTGGTGACTAGAAACATGATATTACATTTGCATAAGGTTTCATCTCTACTACTTATACTTAAGCAATATATCACGAGAGCAAGTGTGTTGTGATGAATATATCACACTGATAAGCTGTTATCCCACGAGGCCGCAGGCCGAGTGGGATAACAGCTTATCAGTGTGATATATTTCACAACACACGCTGCTCGAGTGCTATATTGCTTTTATAAAAGGGTTCCAAGTATAATAATATAATAATAATAACACTATAAGTCCGACTGGCATTTTATTCTGATAGAGTCAGTTGAAACACTACTGAAGGCGGGACCTCTAGCAAGAAGATAGACGTGCGGGTGATTTGATTGGATCGTTCTGGAGACTGAAGTCGACATTGGCCAATCCTGGCGCTTGCTGAGAGCAAAGCCCGACCAGGGGCCGGTTGCACCAATGGCGGCGATTGAGCCAGAAAGACAGTCTGAATGAAATTGAATGTAACGTTCCCAATTCTATGTATTAACTTCTAAAAAACTAACGGCAACATTTTGGAAGGCTAAGCCACACAACTAGTTAGTTATAATCTAACGTCGTGCTTTCAAAGACAGCGAACTGGCGGTGTTACGACGAACACGGCTCAGTTGACCGCAGTTACGACGATGACGGTCAAAAAGGTCTCCGCGGAGATCTCTGTTACAGGCAGTTAAGAGCAGTGTAAGACTAGTTGGTGCAACCGGCCCCAGAGCCGTATGCCGACACCAAGTAACGTACTTTTAGTAAGAGAGTTGCGCCATCATGCGTCCATAATGACTCATTGTACAAAGACTTGAAGGACTAGTGACCCGCCATACAGCAGATCAGGAGAAAGCTGTTTGGCTCGAGCGCAGTAAGAGAGTTGCCATGGTAACCAATAACCCATGGCCATGGGTTATTGAACTCGGTTACTGGAATTATACAATGGCTGTGAACCAATCAGATTGCTTGATTTGAGGTACCCATTTTATAATTATACTTACACACTACTTTCTTAGTACTACAGTACTTCTAAAGAGTGCTATTGGCTGAATTTGTACTTAATTGTCTTTAATGTGACCTACATGAGCAGCCCAACTGGTTGATTTTCTCACCATTAGCAAAAAGAGAGAGAGAGAGAAAATTCTGATTAAAGCAAGAATAGCAGCTTTGCTTGGTATTTTGATTTGAAAGTTAATTGACCCTAACCCGATTCTTTCTGTCCTCAATCACCTTCTCCTCCTCCTCTTCCAGACCGTGCAGACAGCCCCTGTCCGGAGGGTTCGGCAGCCTGTCTGACCAACAGCCATGGCAGCTACAGTATGGGCTCTCCTACCAAGCATCTAGAGCTGGTGTCCAGTGACAGGTATGCTACTGTAGCTAACGCGAACCTCCTACTGAATAGAGAGTAGGGGTGGGCATCACCAGATGCCCACGATACGATACTAAAACGATACTTGAGTCACGATACGATAGTATTGCGATATCGCCGATATTGCGATATATTGAATATTGCGATATTTCGATATATTGTCTAACTCCTTTTCCTACCTTTTCCTTGACCTCACCGGAAATAAAACATGCAGTGTTTTTTTGTTTTGTTTTGTTTTTGCCCCACACGTAGGCTACATTATTAAGCTTCTCTGGACTCAATACGCCACTGCAGGCGCGGACTGCAACATCGGGCACTTCGGGCAGATGCCCGGTGGCCTGACATGGCATGGCCTGCAAAAAAAAGTATATATATATATTTTTTATATATCGATACAATATCGTCAGGCAAAATATCGCGATACTATGGTGTATTGATTTTTCACCCCAACCCTAATAGAGAGGGGATGACCTATTTTTTTAGGCTAACCCGGAAGTTAGCATCGCCCTGGCTTCCCTCGACCAAAAGCCAATAGGATGTTTCTATTGGATTTTGGATTATTACAGAAAATAAGCTCTGTGGTTAAAACAAGTTTATGATATTTAGAGGTTTTGTTCAACAAGATAATCTACACGAATGGCACTTTTATGATTTTTAACGTGTAAATGACATCAAGATTTCTGGCGATCGCATTTACACTTTAAAAATAATAAATGTGGTGTTCATTAAATTGTGAAGATTATCTTGCCGGGAAAAAAACTCCAAGTATCATAAACTTTTGTTAACCGCAGACCTTGTTTCACGCATCTAACCAAAAACCCATTCAAAAAAACGCTAACAGCTAGCAGCTCTGTGGCCTGTTGAGGCTAAAGCTAACCTGTCCATCCGTTTGAATTAGACTAAGGAATGCTTCTCATATGAAGCTCGACACCTGGACAGTTCTTCTGGACAATTGTTTGACGTTTGTTTTTGATTATAATTGTTTTAAATAATTTTCTTAATAAGTTCATTATGCTTGTCATTCAAAATGCTCTGTGGGGTTTCCAGGACTTGGGGTATGTGTCACATGAGTTTTAAATTAAGAGGCTCACAGCTAGCAAACACGGAGCCAACACTAAGCTAGTTTTCTCTCCTCTCTCTCCTCTCAGACTGAGGTTGCGGTATAAACATGGAGCCAACACTAAGCTAGTTTTCTCTCCTCTCTCTCCTCTCTCAGACTGAGGTTGCAGTATAAACATGGAGCCAACACTAAGCTAGTTTTCTATCCTCTCTCTCCTCTTCTCTCCTCTCACACTGAGGTTGCAGTATAAACATGGAGCCAGCACTAAGCTAGTTTTCTCTCCTCTCTCCTCTCAGACTGAGGTTGCAGTATAAACATGGAGCCAACACTAAGCTAGTTTTCTCTCCTCTTCTCTCCTCTCAGACTGAGGTTGCAGTATAAACATGGAGCCAACACTAAGCTAGTTTTCTCTGCTCTCTCTCCTCTTCTCTCCTCTCTCCTCTCAGACTGAGGTTGCAGTATAAACATGGAGCCAACACTAAGCTAGTTTTCTCTCCTCTCTCTCCTGTCCTCTCCTCTCTCCTCTCAGACTGAGGTTGCAGTATAAACACGGAGCCAACACTAAGCTAGTTTTCTCTGCTCTCTCTCCTCTTCTCTCCTCTCTCCTCTCAGACTGAGGTTGCAGTATAAACATGGAGCCAGCACTAAGCTAGTTTTCTCTCCTCTCTCTCCTCTTCTCTCCTCTTCTCTCCTCTCTCCTCTCAGACTGAGGTTGCAGTATAAACATGGAGCCAACACTAAGCTAGTTTTCTATCCTCTCTCTCCTCTCAGACTGAGGTTGCAGTATAAACACGGAGCCAACACTAAGCTAGTTTTCTCTGCTCTCTCTCCTCTTCTCTCCTCTCTCCTCTCAGACTGAGGTTGCAGTATAAACATGGAGCCAGCACTAAGCTAGTTTTCTCTCCTCTCTCTCCTCTTCTCTCCTCTCTCCTCTCAGACTGAGGTTGCAGTATAAACATGGAGCCAACACTGAGCTAGTTTTCTCTGCTCTCTCTCCTCTTCTCTCCTCTCTCCTCTCAGACTGAGGTTGCAGTATAAACATGGAGCCAACACTAAGCTAGTTTTCTCTCCTCTCTCTCCTCCCTCCTCTCAGACTGAGTTTGCAGTATAAGGTCGGTGCAGACTCCCCTCCTCCAGACTTCTGTAATGGACACTCCCCTGCTGTCACCATCACATTCATCTGTCCCTCACGCAGGCAGGAGGTGGGTTACACACACACACACACACACACACACACACACACACACCCCAAGTGCTGATGCGATTATACATTTCATCGATTGTATTCTTTTTTCCCGTTTGTTTAACCTTTGATTTAACCAGGTTAGTCTCATTGGAATTAGGAGTAGGTTTTTCAAGGGAGGCCTGGCTAAGAGAGCAGCATCATGACAACATGGAAAGGTCTGCAGACTAACAACATACACAAGCAGAATAGAGTCTAGTATCAAAGGTCTGCAGACTAACAACATACACAAGCAGAATAGAGTCTAGTATCAAAGGTCTGCAGACTAACAACATACACAAGCAGAATAGAGTCTAGTATCAAAGGTCTGCAGACTAACAACATACACAAGCAGAATAGAGTCTAGTATCAAAGGTCTGCAGACTAACAACATACACAAGCAGAATAGAGTCTAGTATCAAAGGTCTGCAGACTAACAACATACACAAGCAGAATAGAGTCTAGTATCAAAGGTCTGCAGACTAACAACATACACAAGCAGAATAGAGTCTAGTATCAAAGGTCTGCAGACTAACGACATACACAAGCAGAATAGAGTCTAGTATCAAAGGTCTGCAGACTAACGACATACACAAGCAGAATAGAGTCTAGTATCAAAGGTCTGCAGACTAACAACATACACAAGCAGAATAGAGTCTAGTATCAAAGGTCTGCAGACTAACAACATACACAAGCAGAATAGAGTCTAGTATCAAAGGTCTGCAGACTAACGACATACACAAGCAGAATAGAGTCTAGTATCAAAGGTCTGCAGACTAACAACATACACAAGCAGAATAGAGTCTAGTATCAAAGGTCTGCAGACTAACAACATACACAAGCAGAATAGAGTCTAGTATCAAAGGTCTGCAGACTAACGACATACACAAGCAGAATAGAGTCTAGTATCAAAGGTCTGCAGACTAACAACATACACAAGCAGAATAGAGTCTAGTATCAAAGGTCTGCAGACTAACAACATACACAAGCAGAATAGAGTCTAGTATCAAAGGTCTGCAGACTAACAACATACACAAGCAGAATAGAGTCTAGTATCAAAGGTCTGCAGACTAACAACATACACAAGCAGAATAGAGTCTAGTATCAAAGGTCTGCAGACTAACAACATACACAAGCAGAATATAGTCTAGTATCAAAGGTCTGCAGACTAACAACATACACAAGCAGAATAGAGTCTAGTATCAAAGGTCTGCAGACTAACAACATACACAAGCAGAATAGAGTCTAGTATCAAAGGTCTGCAGACTAACAACATACACAAGCAGAATAGAGTCTAGTATCAAAGGTCTGCAGACTAACAACATACACAAGCAGAATAGAGTCTAGTATCAAAGGTCTGCAGACTAACAACATACACAAGCAGAATAGAGTCTAGTATCAAAGGTCTGCAGACTAACAACATACACAAGCAGAATAGAGTCTAGTATCAAAGTCACATGTAGCATACAAGATGGAGGGATGCATTTGAGCTTCCTGCTCCCTAATGCTGGATGCTCCACAGTATCTAATATAAGGAGCTAAGACACATTGGGAGGGAGGATGAGAAAGGTGTATTACACAAAAAACAACAACAACAACAACATTTAAAGTGAAAAGAAAGCAGTGCAGAGCATTTCAGAACACATGCACACGATACATTCTTTATGTATCTTGAATCTCTTTTCAGTTACGTTATACTTTCTGGGACAACCTTCCATTTCCGAGGTTTCGGCAAAGTATTTGTTCGTCAGTAGTAGCCGTTGATCTTGAATGAGAGAATATGGGAATATTATATATATATATATATATATATATATATATATATATATATATATATAGAATATTATTTAAATTACCAATCAAGGAAACTTTAAACTTTAAATAATCTATTCTAATAAGATAGTTCTGATTTGTTTAACACTTCTTTGGTAACTGCATAATTCCATTTGTGTTTTTCACACTTTTGATGTCTTTACTGTTACTCTAAAATGTGGAAAATGTATGTCTTCATTTGAACAGGTTCACACAAGGCCATACGTACTGTACCATACTGTACTGCCATACTGTACGTACACTGTAAATAAATAGAGATAACATGAACACACTTCACCTTATCAAACTCCACATTGGAAACAAATCTCTGGAAAAATGACAATGTGCAAGGGAGGATGGCATTATTGTCCCGCCAACTTAACACATTGCATCTTCGGTCTCCCGCGGCTGCTCATGCAAATGACACTGCTTTCCAATGTGCTGATTTACAGTGATGTCTGGGTTCACAGGGCAGCGATCCTAGGATGACGGCTGCGACCAACTGTCGTTACGAGGTGGAGTGGGTGACGGAGTACGCCTGCCATCGAGACTATCTGGAGAGCCACACCTGCAAACTGACCAGCGATCAGCACGACATCTCCATAGACCTCAGCCCCCTCACCCTGAGCCGTAAGTACACACACTGGCTGGAATCAAACAGTCTAGGACTTCATTTACACCTGGCATTAAAATGTGTTTTGGGTGATCGGATTGCAATGGGATGGTGCTTGACCACATTAACACCTGGTATTAATATGGCCCCTTTTAGATTGGCCAAAAAAAACACTAATATCCACAAACTACTGGCATTTTCTTGGGTTTAAAAGTTGCCAAGGCTTTGCGTTTAGCCGATAGAACGACCCTGCGTGATCAATGCCTCACCTCTGAACTGCGAGCGATAATAAAATGTTGGCGGTGTTCCAAAGTGTTATTTCCCGCCCCTGCATCTTCTTCTCCTCTGGATTTAATGTATTTGCTGCCCCTTTTCAGTCAGTGATTCAGTGATTCCCACATGCTGAAATTCAACTTTCTTAACAGTGAATTACTTTAAAATGTCTTTACAGTGACGCGATATGCCAACAGAAATCAAGATCATCCCAAAACACATTTTAATGCTGGGTGTAAACGGGGTCGAAGGATATTTCCACTTTTCCTTGACCTCAATGGAAAACATCATGAGCGTCAAGGAAGAATGTGAAGGAGAATTCATATGGCCTTAGGAAAATACAACTGTGCTGCTAAGACAATCCCCCTGTACTTATACTAGGCTACATACGTTAGCTACACTAGGCTACATACGTTAGCTACACTAGGCTACATACAGTACGTTAGCTACACCAGTGGTTCCCAACAGGGTGGGAATTACACGGAGGCCCTCCGTTGCCCCTCCCTCTGGCCGTGATGCCCTGAGATCAAAGGCCACCTTGGCAGTGTCCTGCTACCAGCCTGCTACTGTCAGTTGCTTTAAAAGCATCAGTGGTCTCAGTTTAATGTAACCTGCTCTATGCAAAGGATGTGTCATTGGCTCATTTTAACACACATTTCAGAAAATCCCCCCTTCACGATGTCAATAGAGCGATGACCTTTGTGCCCTGGCATGTGGTCTTGTGGTCTAAAATCTTTTGTGAGCACTACACGCGGAGGCAGTCAGCTTCTCAGTTCTCACTCGCGTAGCGCGACAAAACTCCGAATCCCACTCGATTTCCCACTATAGCCCGCCTCTCAACCCTCTGTCATCTCAGGTAAGATTTGTTTTCAGTCTGATACGTCTCCGACCCTCGCGTCACTTGGGTTCAGCTCGTCTTTAAAGGAGATAAGTCAGGAAGCATTGAAGCACCTTTCCTTAGTGTTTAGAGAATTCACACACCTCTTCTCATGGTGATACTTCCGTGTCATTTCACTCAGTTAGAAACCTTCCTAAACAAAAATGAGAATTTGAACGCAGCCTCTGACTCTGTCGCATCCACCGACCAAAGTGATTTTGTGGAAGATCAAACGCCCATTTTGGCACATAAAATTCACAGTAACTGTTTGATTTGGAAAATGAGAAAATGTATTATTTCCCCCATATTCATAAATGCATACATTAGTATTTTGCTATCAATGCTATGAGAAATGTTGGCTCACTATCCCACATATGTTTAGCCTAGTTAAAAGGAAGTAAGTTGCATGAGTAATCTGTCTGTAATGACATTCCTCATTTTTGCCAGCTCATTGCGACCAAGCATTTTTTTCTATTCTTACCACACTCCATGCACATCTCTTGATGTTACTTCTTTTTTTTGTTATGTCTACATCTAACGTATGACCCTATGACTGTGGTTCGTTTTTGAAGGCAGATACTTTTTAGATTGAAGCCAATAAAGTAATTTAGTTGTTACCTGTGGAATCTGATCAAAATGTCTTATTGCATAGAATCAATTGAAATTATGGTCTTTCCCTAGGCAACCAGTATTGATTAATTCTACAATGAATATAATGTAATCAATCAAACATAGTCATATAGTCATATAGTATATAGTCCGAGGTGAACGACACAGATTGGACCGGATCCAATAAAAAATGAAATAAAATGACAATATAGCCCAATTTATCAGCAAAGCTAAAAGCTGTTTCACACCGAAAAATTAAACGAAAATGCAGGACTGATTTGCGGAATATTTGTGCTGGCATTTTCCACATGTAAAGCTTACACACCAAGTCCGCTGCCACGTTTTCACATTCTAGTGTTTCAATTTTGCATCAACAGAAAAATAAATCCTGTAAATCCTTTTGGGAACGTCCCATAACATGTATTACACAGCTCCTCTCCTCTCTTCTCCTCTCCTCTCCTCTCCTCTCCTCTCCTCTCCTCTCCTCTCCTCTCTTCTCTTCTCTTCTCTTCTCTTCTCTTCTCTTCTCCTCTCCTCTCCTCTCCACATTCCTCCGACCCACAGTCAACACACTCTCAGTGCATCTCTGAAGCTGTTCCTTTGCATGTGTTGTATTAAAAGCTGTTCATATTCATGTTTGGATATAGAGACATAGCATGTCTGGGAACGCCCACAAAATGTTAAACGGCTGGCGCGCGAGTGGGGTAAAACCGCAGATATATCTCATGGGCTGACTCACCAAAAGACGGTGCTGCGGCTCTAAACTACATGTTTGGGGGTTCTAGAGCGGAACACAAGACGTCTGCTCAGATGCGCGTTTACTGCGGTGGTTAAATCCCCGATCGTGTCTGCCTGGGCTGGGCTATCAGCTAAATTCTAACTTTGCTGAATGGATAGAACGGGGGAATTTACCCCACCCTGACCCCGCCCCCAGCAAGGCTGAGCCAGCTAACCCAGCGTCTATTGTGGGCGTTCCTAGAGCCTGTATGGGCGTTCCCAGACATGCGGACTGTCTCTATTAGGGATGTTAACCGGTTAACCGCCGAAAACATCTCTGACCGGTTAAACATGTTGGTTAAAGAGTTAATTTGCATATTAATTTGCATACAACGTGTTGCAAATCTGTCGATTTTTTTCCCCCCTTCGTGGGAAGCAATGTTAACCTAAGTATATTCAGAAGGAGCTGATGCACACCTTCAATCTCTTAAAGGCAGGTGCGTCGGAGATGCAGTACATATGAGAGATAAAGAGGAGTCCCGCACACTGTCAATTACTTGCAAAAAAAAACTTTAATAATTTTTTGCAAGTAACCTAAGTATATTAAAACATGGCACAAGGGTTAAACTGGCATTATATAGGAATTAAAAGCTCTTGCCCCTGCCAATAACATTCATTTAGAGAAACGCTGAAAATTCCTCTCTTCTCAAGGGTTTGAGAGCAACGCACCACTTCCTGGTCTCTCTCTCACTCACTACCCCCCCCCCCCCCCCCCCCCCCCCCCGCTCTGAATTTCTGACGGACAGCTCAGATGTGCTTTCATTTCAGAATGAATGTATGAACACACCCATACTGAAACAATCAGCTCATTAATCCATGTTCTATCATTTCGTGTGTGGGACTGTGGGCTGACTATAACGTTAATGTGACGAGCTGCCAGGCAGTAAACTGCATTTCATTTCTCCGCCTGACGCCCCGTGCAGAGTGCAGACTACAGCCACATTTAAGTATGCTGGGATACCTGGTGACGCAATCCAATACAAAATGCCGGCAGCAGCGACAGCCGGCGTCTACATGCGACAAATGTTGCTCTAGTCTGCACGGGGCCTGAGGTTCTTACTTTCACTTGCGTGTTTCAAGCAACAAGCTGCGTTTTCCACATCGATTCTACTGAAGAATATCAACACTTTAAAATGTATAACGTAATTCAAGCGGATTTGGTAGTGTGTGAAGCCTGCAGTAACGGAATCACAACACACTCTAAAATAATGGTCGCATATGCCGTTTGAAACGCTGGACTGAAAGGCACGCACCAGTGGTGTTTTTTCACATATTACAATTTTTTAACCGGTTATTAACTGGTTAAGGGTGTCAGTTAATCGAAAGTAAAAATTTACCGAAAACCGACATCCCTATTGGATATTCAATGGAAAGACAGAACCGTAGTGCTGCGCAACAAATCTTTCAAAAAGTAATGGAAGGATGAGACTAGATCTAGTTCCAGTTTTTCAGAAATGTAATTTGAAAGCTCATTGCCAGCCCATGGCCTTTCTAGTGTTCATAGAAAAACGTGCACTAAGATACTGCTATTAAAATGGTTCAAAAGCCTGCAATGGATTTTACATGGCACAATGCCTCGACCCTGAGCAATGAGTTGCAGTGTGTTGAGGTGAGCCCTTGGTGTGAAATGGCTTTAAACCTTCTAATGCCATGTTGTCTGTGTGTGTGTGTGTGTAGCTACAGACCCTCCGTACTATACTGAGTCTGGGTCCAGTAACGGTGGTGAAAGTTACATCTACTACCTGAACGTGTGCGGGGAGACCACCGCCGAGGAGTGTGGCCGCCTCGGAGACTCCGTATCGTCCTGCCAGGTGAAAAGCCCCGGAATTGTCAAGAAGATCGCCGGCAAATTCCAGAACCAGACGCTACGGTACCGTCTCTGTCTTTCTGTCTGTCTGTCTGTCTGTCCATCTGTCTGTTTGTCCATCTGTCCGTCTGTCAGTATTCCCTTCAATGCCTTTGTTGGTAGAGTAAGTTAGTTCCGTCACTCAGTCGTGTTGTGGTCGGCTAGCCAGTCAGTCAGTTGGTCCCTTTAATCCTTGGGTGCTGTCGGTCCCCGTCAGCCAATTCTGTTGGTCAGCAGTTGCTCAAGTCAAGTCCATGTCATTAATGTCAAGTCTCAAGTCTAAATACAGAGCAGCAAGTCAAGTCAGAAGAAATGAAGAATAGAATACAAACTAATTCATACAAATACTGTTTTTACATTCTATCCTCACTTTCCGTCTCTCCTCCCTCCCTCCCTCCCTGTCTGTCTGTCTGACTGTCTGCCTGCCTGTCTGTCTGTCTGTCTGTCTGTCTGTCTGTCTGTCTGTCTGCCTGCCTGTCTGTCTGTCTGTCTGTCTGTCTGTCTGTCTGTCTGTCTGTCTGTCTTTCTGTCTGTCTGTCTGTCTGTCTGTCTGTCTCTCTGTCTGTCTGTCTGTCTGTCTGTCTCCTCTCCTGTAGGTATTCAGATGGAGATCTGACTCTGATCTACCCAGACGGCAGCAAATGCTCCACAGGCTTCCAGAGAATGACCATCATCAACTTTGAGTGCAACAAGACGGCAGGTGAGACTGAGGAGCGCAGGGAGAAAACCTGAGGGTCCACAAGTGATGCCCCTTACATAACTCCGTAGGAGAGAATCCTGCTTGAAGCTGATTGGCCCCTTCCCCCAGGATTTTTCATTTATTTCCTGATTGACTCAAAAGGACCCTAAATAGACAGATGAGACATCACTCAAGTCACAGCGTTCGAATTTTGCATTGGGGCCAGACTTTGGGGGCAGTTATATTGAAGTGAATGGGGTGGACAGGGTACTCTAAGTCCCACGATAAACCGTCATATCTGTGTCCTGTCGTTTCACCTTGGATTCTGGCCCCAATGCAAAATTCAAACGCTGTCTTAGGGCAGGGACACACCAGAAGCTGTCTTAGGGCAGGGACACACCAGAAGCTGTCTTAGGGCAGAGACACACCAGAAGCTGTCTTAGGGCAGGGACACACCAGAAGCTGTCTTAGGGCGTCCCACGTCCTGCAGTGAGAGTTAAGTTAAGTTAGTTAAGTTATCCTTTATTTATCCCCTTGGGGAAATTCATCTTCTGCATTTGACCCATCCTCTACTAGGAACCTTCCTAGAACTAGGAGCAGTGGGCAGCCACAGTGCAGCGCCCGGGGACCAACTCCAGTTCTTTTTGCCAGTGCCTTGGTCAGGGGCACTGACAGGAGTATCAACCCTAATATAACATACATGTCTTTTGATGGTGGGAGGAAACCGGAGCACCTGGAGGAAACCCACACGAACACAGGGAGAACATGCAAACTCCACACAGAAAGGACCTGGGACGGACCGGGGTTCGAACCCGGGACCTTCTTGCTGCTGAGGCAACAGCGCTAACCACTGAGCCACCGTGCCCTCCTGAGTTTCCGCGTCTGGTCTGTTTTTGACGCGAGCTGCGAGCAGCCGTTTGCAGCCAGCCATGAAGTCACTTATTGTTTTATTGTTTTATTGGATCCCCATTAGCTATCACAATAGTGAAAGCTAGTCTTCCTGGGGTCCTAAAATATATTAAAGCAGCATAATTAAAACATGGCATGATACATAACTACTACATAATAACTAGTGACCGCCCGGCGCAAAGAGAAAGAGAGCGCTTCTGGTGTAAATGGCTCGATGTTTCCGTGACGCGTCTGTTGACGGAGACCTTTCTGTTTTTTAGGGTGCTTGATTGGCTCAAAGGGTGACCGCATCATTTGTGGGCGACAACATGTTTACTATTGCATTGTTTTATCTCCAGCGCTTCTCAGCTTCAGCAGAAATTGTCCCGCAGGTCAAAACTTCATGTCCTTCTTTGTTCTGCTATGGTTTCCTCAGAGAAAGGTGGGCGAGGATCTCCGGTGTTTACGGGCGAGACGGACTGCACCTATTACTTTGACTGGCAGACGGCATACGCCTGTGTCAAGGAGAAGGAGGACCTACTGTGCCGGGTCTCCCATGGCAACAAGCACTTTGACCTTTCACCCCTCACACGATACCCTGGTGAGATTGACAGACATGATGAGTGTATTCAGCTGACCTGTGACATTGCTGATGATCTGGGGGACATTTTTTCGCGTTTCCAGGCAGTTCTAGGAACAGCTAAACTTTTGAGAATTGCTTCTGGACAACAAAGTTGCTTCTTAAAGCTAATTTATACTAACTGCAGAGTGTCCAGTTTTCGCGGAGCGGAGGCTCTGTTGCGGCCAGCGCGGTGCTCCGCACAGGCTCTGAGTCTGCGGAGGGACTGCACGGAGCTCCGCGCTCCTCTCATAAAATGTAACTCCGCGGAGCCCGCCGCGAGCTCGTGCAGTCAATTCCGAGGCTATGATTGGCTAATGTTTGCTATGGTTTGTATAGGGAAGAAGCCTCCACAAACTGACCAAGTGACCGGCGAAATCAGTGCAAAATGAACGGGTTTGAGCATCGCCACATGAGTGAGGGAGCAACATGATCCTTTTCTCACAGTCATGAGGGAGCCCATTTTAGAGTGAATAGCCTACAATTTACTACGTCAATAAAAACGATTTGAGATCGAAAAAATTTAATGCAAAGCACAAAAACAAGAAGACAACAAACTTACTTGCTAAAAACAAACTGAAAATAGCCTACAATTGCACTAGGATTGATTATTTGTCGATATAAATCAGGATCACACACGGAAGAACTGATGTGACATTTGCATTCCTGCTAAAAACACAACGGGAGCCTGGAGGGGGATTCTCCGCTCTCTGCAGACACTGCACTGCTACCGCATTTACCATAAAAGGATGTGCCTCTGCGGAGAGAACGGTCTTGCCGTGAACACCGCGGACACCGGACACTCTGCAGTCAGTATAAATTTGCTTTTAGGGCCTCGACACACCAAAATAACGTCAAAGAAGGAGCGGCAACGAAGGCAGACTGTTGCGTCGCTTCACGTCTCCTGTATGGGGGCCAAAAAGATCTGTCAAAGCTGATTCCCGAGTGGGAGCTGATCCAGAGATATCATCACCAATCCAGCTCCCAAGTACTCAGATTGGCAAATGTAGCTGTTCTGAATCAATACTTGACGCGCTTTGGGGAAAATATGAAACTTTTCCGATAGGACAATAATTTCTCCTGGGACATGCTGAGATGCTCATTTGGTCCAAAAATATCTGCTTTGGCCTTTAAAAAAAAATAACACAATGCTGGTTGAGTTCAAGTTCCACCTAACCCCTAAATCTTCAGTTGCTTTCCTTTCGGAGCGTGTCCTCAAAACAACTTGTCTCCGTCTTGCTCTCTCACCCCCTCACGTCATGTCCTCAAAACAACTTGTCTCCGTCTTGCTCTCTCACCCCCCCATGTCATGTCCTCAAAACAACTTGTCTCCGTCTTGCTCTCTCACCCCCTCACGTCATGTCCTCAAAACAACTTGTCTCCGTCTTGCTCTCTCACCCCCTCACGTCATGTCCTCAAAACAACTTGTCTCCGTCTTGCTCTCTCACCCCCTCACGTCATGTCCTCAAAACAACTTGTCTCCTTCTTGCTCTCTCACCCCCTCATGTCATGTCCTCAAAACAACTTGTCTCCGTCTTGCTCTCTCACCCCCTCATGTCATGTCCTCAAAACAACTTGTCTCCGTCTTGCTCTCTCACCCCCTCACGTCATGTCCTCAAAACAACTTGTCTCCGTCTTGCTCTCTCACCCCCTCATCTCATGTCCTGCAGAGGTGGAGTCCAGTGCTAACTGGGAGGCGGTGGATGCCAATGCTCCAGAGTCGGACCTGCGACGTTTCTACCTGAATGTCTGTCACCAAGTCCTCCAGAGAGGAGCCGCTCTCAGCTGCCCAGAGGACGCCGCCATCTGCGCCGTGGGCAAGTGTTGGGGATTTTTTTTCTCAATGTTTTCAATTTGCTTAAAAGACCCAGATCCTCCTAATAATGACATTATATTGATTATTGGGAGAGAGAGAGAGAGAGAGAGAGAGAGAAGTATTCTCTATGCTTTAGAAATGTCCTTAGTTCAGCCTTACGTCGGGTTCACACACACGCCTAGAGCGACGCTTAAAGCAACGCCTAAGCAACGCCTAAAATTTAGGCGTCCTTGTTAACAGACGAGAGCGTTCACACATACCGCTGCCACGCTGTGCTGAAGCCACGCTCGCGCTGTGCCTACGCTGCGCTGCATTTATCGTTTAGGCGTCTGTTCTATTTTTCAGCTCTAGGCGCGCTGAACTGTCAAGCTGGCTGTTGTTTCTGGTGGACTTGGGCCATATTTTCTACCGAGTTTGCCCAAAAGGGAGGGTGGAGCGAGTGCATAGTAGGAAAGCTGTCCTTCATGTGTTCCTCTAATAACGTCTTTTCTATCAGATGTATATATACCCCCCCTGTCTCAATGCATATATCACTCATGGTGTTGATGACTCATAGTCACATGATTACCCGAGGGAAGGGCCAAGAAATAGACAGACATCCTCACTTGCACATTACAATAAAAAAGAGGACTCACCCATGCTATAAATCAGATCTGAAAAGTGTAAAAAAACCGCTGCTCATGTGTTCAGCGTAGCGCAGAGCGTGGCGTCCTGTGTGAACGAAAATAGGCGCCAGGCGTGCATGAAGCAATGCCTATATGCGTAGGCATAGGCGTAGGCATAGGCGTAGGCATAGGCGTAGGCGTGTGTGTGAACCGGCCGTTACTCCTGTCTGTTGCACCAGGCACATTATTTAACACCATTGCAATATGGCACCCCCTGCAGGTGGAAAGATGAACTGAAATTAAAACACCAAACCTGTCCATGAATTTTGAACAGTCACAGCAACTGAACACCAACCTTTTTAGTCCACATTAATGCCATGGACCCCCATTTGGTGAAATTTGTTCTCCGAACCAAATCTGAGAGTATTTTTTATTGTTGCTTTTGACCCGAATTCCATGACTGTCTGTATTGTAGGTAGAGGGAGAACAGACTGTCTGTATTGTAGGTAGAGGGAGAACAGACTGTCTGTATTGTAGGTAGAGGGAGAACAGACTGTCTGTATTGTAGGTAGAGGGAGAACAGACTCTCTGTATTGTAGGTAGAGGGAGAACAGACTGTCTGTATTGTAGGTAGAGGGAGAACAGACTGTCTGTATTGTAGGTAGAGGGAGAACAGACTGTCTGTATTGTAGGTAGAGGGAGAACAGACTGTCTGTATTGTAGGTAGAGGGAGAACAGACTGTCTGTATTGTAGGTAGAGGGAGAACAGACTGTCTGTATTGTAGGTAGAGAGATAACAGACTGTCTGTATTGTAGGTAGAGGGAGAACAGACTGTCTGTATTGTAGGTAGAGGGAGAACAGACTGTCTGTATTGTAGGTAGAGGGAGAACAGACTGTCTGTATTGTAGGTAGAGAGATAACAGACTGTCTGTATTGTAGGTAGAGAGATCACATGCCTGTCTGTATTGTAGGTAGAGGGAGAACAGACTGTCTGTATTGTAGGTAGAGGGAGAACAGACTGTCTGTATTGTAGGTAGAGAGATCACATGCCTGTCTGTATTGTAGGTAGAGGGAGAACAGACTGTCTGTATTGTAGGTAGAGGGAGAACAGACTGTCTGTATTGTAGGTAGAGGGAGAACAGACTGTCTGTATTGTAGGTAGAGAGATAACAGACTGTCTGTATTGTAGGTAGAGAGATAACAGACTGTCTGTATTGTAGGTAGAGGGAGAACAGACTGTCTGTATTGTAGGTAGAGAGATCACATGCCTGTCTGTATTGTAGGTAGAGGGAGAACAGACTGTCTGTATTGTAGGTAGAGAGATAACAGACTGTCTGTATTGTAGGTAGAGGGAGAACAGACTGTCTGTATTGTAGGTAGAGGGAGAACAGACTGTCTGTATTGTAGGTAGAGGGAGAACAGACTGTCTGTATTGTAGGTAGAGGGAGAACAGACTGTCTGTATTGTAGGTAGAGGGAGAACAGACTGTCTGTATTGTAGGTAGAGAGATAACAGACTGTCTGTATTGTAGGTAGAGGGAGAACAGACTGTCTGTATTGTAGGTAGAGGGAGAACAGACTGTCTGTATTGTAGGTAGAGGGAGAACAGACTGTCTGTATTGTAGGTAGAGGGAGAACAGACTGTCTGTATTGTAGGTAGAGGGAGAACAGACTGTCTGTATTGTAGGTAGAGGGAGAACAGTGAAATTGTTACCAAAACAGTCATTCTCCAACATTCTTTACTTGTTAACTTCTTGTAAATTACATAATGTTGAAGTTGAACAATTCGTCAATTTGCTGGGGACCCCCTGGAACCCCTGGAACCCCCTCAAGGATGCCTGGTGGTCCCCGGACCGCACATTGAGAGCCACTGGTTTAGCCACAGCTTTAGTGTCAAACTAACTAGTTTCAGCTAGGGATGCACGATATATCGGCAATCATATCGGTATCGGCCGATGTTAGTCATTTTTTAACATATCGGTCATATCGGTATCGGTCAGATGTTGCCATGTTAACACATTCAGTGCCAAGGACGTCTGTGGACGTCCTAAAAAAAAGTAACGAGGAGTGCCAAGGACGTCTGTGGACGTCCTAAAATCATAATTCATATTATTCCATAATTCTGCTGTTTAAGGTCGTACCTAGCCAGTGAGCATGAATCCCTTCAAGGGATCACACGGCGCCACCTTAAACATCGTCACAGGAGCTGCTCCACCCACCTCAGATCCTTTACTTTGTACAGGAGACAGCGGAGAAAGTGGAAACCGATGCATGCTTTCTGCCAGAGCCGTATATATTGCTCTGTCTACAGCGGACAGTGGGCTCGGCTGCATCCGCGCTCACAACTGAGCTCTTATGCTTCTATCTATCTCCACACGATTTCCTAGAAAGCCAGCATCCGAAGCCGAACGGCCAAGCCTTTTCGTTCAGTCGCGTTTGCCAGCGCGCATCATTTCCTTCTTGATGGGCGCTGGGATCTGTCCGGGGCAAAAACGAGAAAACAAACTCTGTGCGTGTGGGAGGAGCCCGCAGCTCAGAGGTGGAGAGGGGAGAGGGGGGAGGGGGGGGGGAGAGGGGTGTGTGGCACACAGGCTTCACAGAAACCACACCACACGCCACCACATCAGAAAACACCAGCCAGAGTCAGTGAATGTGCTCGAAATTAGAGTGCAAAAGGTATTCATAAAAGGGCCTATATCTTGGAAAGTAAAAAAAAACGACAGAAAACCCTTGAAAGTGCACTTTTTTGAGAGGCTGTAATTTCATAATGGAACTGTCTAGAAACAAAATTTCTTCTTTGGAAGAAGCAGGAGTGTTCAATGTTTCATTAAAGTCCAGCCCCGTTAATATAGCCATAATAGAAAAAATTCTATAGCTGTTTTTAACTGAATGGAAGTGAATCTGGCACAGGCTCCAGACAATTTTACTGAAGCGCTGTGGCACTGAATGTGTTAATATCGGTTATCATTATCAGCCAAATTCTTCACATTGATATGAAATAATGCAGTAAATCTATGATTTATGGGCTTTTCCAAAGGCTTTGCAAATAAAGAAATGCATAACTTTTTCAAATTCAGTGTTTACATGTGTTTTTCAGTATGTACAAAATGTGATGATCATAAAAATGTGGTTTGATACAGATCATATCGACATCGGTAAATATCGGTTATCGGCCATAACAGCAATGTTAATATCGGTTATCGGCATCGGCCAAAATTTTCATATCGGTGCATCCCTAGTTTCAGCTCAACGTATAGTGTGGCAAGCTGATGTCCTTTAGTGGCGTGTAGAGATGGTGCATTCTGCTTTCTGCAAAAACGCCCATGACCTGATGGACCTCAGCAGTCTGTTTGTAATGATTGTGTGTCTGTGTTCAGATAAGGAGAATAAGGCCACCAGTCTGGGCAGCTTCCTGTCCTCCCCGCAGCAGACTGAAACAGGGAGTGACATCCGTCTGTTGTACACCGACGGAGACCAATGCAGCAAGGATGTGAAGATCACAACCATCTTGACCCTCAAGTGCAAACCAGGTGGGACCACCCGGAGACCGCAGCAGTCATCCAATGGAACAGTCGCGCGCTCTTTTCGTCTACTCCTTTCCCTTTTTATTGATTCAAATTTGTCTTCCTTCCAAGCGTATTATTTTTGCATTTTTCATTCGTTTTTATTTTTATTTTTTATTTCATTTTTGCCCTTTTGTTTTCAAACTCAGTTTAGTCGTAATTCGTTTTTAAAGTGGGCTTGCTTGTTTAATTTAGTTTATATTTTTTGAAAATGGCTTGTTTAGTTTTTATTAGTTTCAGTGTTTCAGCAGTTTGTCTTTCTTTTTGTATGGGGTATTTGTTAGGGGTGAAATTCAAAAAGGTCAGAAAAAGTTAACATCATACATTAAAAGAAAAAATCAGTGGCACAGCTAATATATATATATATATATACATATATATATATATTTCATACCCACCCAAAATACTACAGTAGGCGTATGTCTGAAATAAATAGATGATGTCAAAAAAAGTTTTACAGATAACGCATAATAAGACATATTACAGATTCAGTTAGTTATTGTTTTTTCTTTCTTTTTTCTTTTGCAAAGCCTTGTTTTTATTGTTTACTTCTGTTAATGTTTTCACACCTAGTTTTGGTTATTGTGTTAGTTTTTGTTAGTGTTAATACCCTGGCTCCTCTCCTCTCTGATAGGAGACCTGGAAAGTGCCCCTGTGCTCCGCAGTGTGTCTGCTGACGGCTGCTGGTATGAGCTGGAGTGGTACACGGCCGCCGCCTGCGTGCTGTCCAAGACACAGGGGGACGACTGCAAGGTGGAGGACTCCCAGGCCGGTACGACACACACACACACACACACACACACACACACACACACACACACACACACACACACACACATGCATGCACACACACATTAACAA
Source organism: Poromitra crassiceps (assembly GCF_964638095.1). Taxonomy (NCBI): domain Eukaryota; kingdom Metazoa; phylum Chordata; class Actinopteri; order Beryciformes; family Melamphaidae; genus Poromitra; species Poromitra crassiceps. Next base: position 22,127,186 of record NC_139630.1, read on the forward strand.
ACACACATGCATGCACACACTGCACAGGCGACCTGTCCAGGGCCGATAGATACTTTACTTTACTTTATTGGCTTATTGTGACGGGACAATGCACATTAATGGACATGTTCAGAAATATAGAAGCCTCTATATACGAAAACATGTAAATATGCCGGAGTTAGCTAATGCTAGTTTACATCCGTAGTCCCCAATAAATATCACACAATCATTCATTACATTCATTCAACGCACAAACTGATATATGTTAACATGATTTGTTGGCACCTCTATACTATGCTTTACGGTACCCATGATGCTGTGCTGGCTGCGCGCTGTGATGATGTGTTATGTTGTGAGCCGGGAGCGGCAAGTTGTCATGCTGTTGAGAGCGGAAAAGTAAACGAACTGATATTAAATAAACGTCTCATTATTGAGTTAACATGGTAGCAGAGGATGGCTGCCTCTAATAACTACAGACTGCCTCCGACATTCGACGAGGGAAAGTCGTACGAAAACTGGAAAAATGAAGTTGAAATGTGGAGACAGGTGACGGACCTGGACAAGAAAAAACAAGCACTGGCTGTAGCGTTGTCGTTGGATGGCCGACCAAGGGACATTGCTCTAGAAATACAAGCGGACGATCTAAACAAGGATGATGGTATGAACACTTTGATTCGGGAACTTGACAAAGTTTTCATGAGAGAAGAGAAAGACCGGGCTTATGAAGCGTACTCTGTGTTTGATCGAGTGTCAAGGAAAGACGGCGTCGCTATGGCCGAATACATAGCGGACTTTGAACAGAAATACAACAAGATCCGTAAGTTTAATATGGTTCTGCCCGACGCTGTTTTAGCGTTTAAACTCCTCGATACAGCCGGCCTTGATGTCAAAGACAAGCAACTAGCATTAACTGCGTGTGGTACGCACACTTTTGCTGATATGAAGTCAGCGCTCAAACGAGTATTTGGTGAGAAGAGTGAGCAGAAGACTGGAGCAATCAACGTGAGCCAAGATGCCGTGTACTACACGGATCACAGAAGAGGAAGAGAGCAGTCACGAGCCCAAAGTAGCCAAGCTAGAGGAGGACCACTCGCAGGCACTAACCCGCTTGATAAGTATGGACGACGAACAAAATGTGGAATTTGTCAGAGCACATACCACTGGGTGAAAGACTGCCCACACAAGAAAGAGCATGTAAAAATGACAAGTGAAAATCAATGCAGTGAAGAACCTGATGAGTGTAACTTAACACTGTTTTCCAAGGAATCAGATTCTGAAATATTCATGGTTGAAGCTCTAGGATCGGCTGTAATCGGTACAGCATGCACGAGGACAGTCTGTGGTGAAAAGTGGCTGAATAACTATGTAAAGGGACTAAATGAGAGAGACGTACAAAAAGTGATAAACACAGGCAGCAGCAGGCCTTTTAAGTTCGGGGATGGACATGTTGTGCATTCCACAAAAATGGTCAAAATCCCAGCCAAGATAGGAAAAACAAAATGCTGCATAGAAACAGAAGTAGTCCCATCTGACATCCCCTTACTGCTAAGCAAAGCCTCGCTAAAAAGAGCGGGAACTGTCTTGGACTTAAAGAATGATACAGCAACAAACAACAGTTAGCTCTGGAGGTTACATCCTCAGGCCATTATTGTTTAAACATATCAGATAAAGATTCCCCAAGTGATACATATGAGAACATAGTACTAGCAATTACAGACAACATGACTGAGGAACAAAAGCCTAAAGCTTTACTTAAGCTGCACAAGCAATTTGGCCATGCGTCAGTTGATAAACTTAAGAAACTGCTGATTAATGCTGGAAATGTTGATGATAAGAGCATTGCTATTCTAGAAGAGATAGTAAACAAATGTGAGATATGTCTCAAACACAGCAAACCTGAGAAGTATGAAACCGGAGACAAAGTCTTTTACAAGAGAACAGACTGTGTTGAATGGAAAGGTCCTGGAGTTGTGATAGGACAAGACGGGGTAGTGATATTTGTACGTCATGGTGGGACATATGTCAGGGTTCACCACTCTAGGCTGAGGAGAGCTAATTGTGATCACAGTGAAGGGGGCGGGGCTAGTGCTGAGGGCCCAGAGCCCCCACCGCAAAATGACAGTGATGGAGGTAACTTAGCCGCTACTTATAGTGACATAGAGGATGATAATGATGCTGGTTATGTTGCAGGGCTCCTCAACAATGCTGTAGCTAACGCTGATGGTGGCGATCATCAGGATGATCAGCCACAGCCAATAGGCATAAGAGTAGGAGGCTCTATAATGCTAAAAACAGGACAACAAATTAGCTATGTGGACAACGACACTGGTATTCCTCACACAGCAAAATTGATGGGACGAGCAGGAAAGGCAACAGGCAGACACAAGAACTGGTACAACCTACAGTACTCAGAACCCCCTGACATTGCAGGTACAGAGAGGTCAGCTGATCTTACTCAGGTAAACAATCTTCAGATTGTGCCACTGAACAATGATGTACTATGCTCTGAGTCTGCTGTGCATGAAAATGTTTCATTTGAAAATGCAAAACTTGACAATGATGTACTATGCTCTGTTATACATGAAAATGATGTGTTAGTCACAGAGGATGTTTCATTTAACAATGCAAAACTTGACGAAATTAGTAACTGGGAGAAAAATTGGGTGTTTGATGAGGTAAAAGATATTGGCCAAAAGAAGGTATCCACCAGATGGGTGTGTACACTGAAGGAAACCCCTGATGGTATAGTGCCCAAAGCACGTCTAGTAGCTAGGGGCTTTGAAGAATTTGACACAAAAGATCTTCCTAAAGACTCTCCCACATGCTCATCAGATTCACTCAGGATACTGATGTCAGTTATATGTCAGAGACAGTGGACACTACACTCCATGGACATCAAGTCGGCTTTTCTTCAGGGGGCGGAGCTGTCTAGGGACATTTACATTCGGCCTCCTCCTGAAGCCAAAAGTGAAGGAACATTGTGGAAGCTCAGGAAATGTGTCTATGGACTAGCTGATGCATCGCTCTACTGGTACAATAAAGTCAAAGCAACACTGCTGAGAACGGGGGCCACAATGTCACAAGTGGATCCTGCTGTTTTCTTCTGGCTTGATGAATCCTGCAGTGTCACTGGAATCCTCGCTTGTCATGTGGATGACTTCATCTGGGGTGGCACTGACACATTTGCCACTACAGTCATTCCCCACCTCAAAAAGGCTTTTCAAGTGGGGCGTGAGGAGCATAACAGCTTTCGCTATGTGGGGATGGAATTTGCCACAGTAAAAGGAGGAGTGGAGATGCAACAAGACCTCTACATAAAGAATCTTCAGCCCATTCTCATGGACTCAACAAGAGCTTTGGAGCGGGATTCTCCTCTCACTGACTGTGAGACTGACAAACTGAGGTCAAAGATAGGTCAACTCTTATGGGTAGCTAGACAGAGCAGGCCGGACATTATGTTTGATACGTGTGTCCTTGCATCTAGCTTAAAACATGCCACTGTGCAAACTCTGCACGAAGCTAATAAAGTAGTAAAGAAACTCAAATCAGAACATGTCACCCTAAAATTTCAAAACTTAGGAAATGATGAGTTTTTGAAGCTTGTTGTTTTCAGTGATGCTTCCATGGCAAACCTGCCTGACGGCGGAACACAGGGAGGACATCTCATCGTTCTGATGGGCAAAGAAGGAACATTCTCGCCTGTCTGTTGGCAATCTAAGAGGATCAGGAGAGTGGTTCGGAGCACACTGGCAGGAGAAACACTTGCTCTTGCTGATGGTATTGACAATGCCATATTTCTATCCTCCCTCTACTCTGAACTGACCACAGGAAAGGTCACACAGGACATCTTGCCTGTGATATGTGTCACAGACAACTACTCCCTTGTGGATGCTATCAAGTCCACAAAATCTGTGACAGAAAAACGATTGAGACTAGAAATAAGTGGCATCAAAGAACTAGTCCAAAACAAAAGGATCCAACGTATCCTGTGGTCAGACACAAAGGAACAGCTGGCGGACTGTCTGACTAAAAAGGGAGCTTCTTCCCTTGTGCTTCTCAAAGCACTGAAGGATGGACAGTGGAAGGTTGGGTGACTGTAAAAAAGGGAGAAAATGTTAATGGCTGTTCTAGCCTGATGTAATGATAAGGGAGTGTTTACTTAAATCTAATTACAGGGTTTACTAAAATCGAATGGCTGTTCAAGACTGAAAAAAAGGAATTTGTTTTCTGACAAGGGTTAAAAAAGAAACATGGTTTCTGTCACTTTTATTTTTTTTAGAAAGAGGGGAGTTTGTTAACATGATTTGTTGGCACCTCTATACTATGCTTTACGGTACCCATGATGCTGTGCTGGCTGCGCGCTGTGATGATGTGTTATGTTGTGAGCCGGGAGCGGCAAGTTGTCATGCTGTTGAGAGCGGAAAAGTAAACGAACTGATATTAAATAAACGTCTCATTATTGAGTTAACATGGTAGCAGAGGATGGCTGCCTCTAATAACTACAGACTGCCTCCGACATTCGACGAGGGAAAGTCGTACGAAAACTGGAAAAATGAAGTTGAAATGTGGAGACAGGTGACGGACCTGGACAAGAAAAAACAAGCACTGGCTGTAGCGTTGTCGTTGGATGGCCGACCAAGGGACATTGCTCTAGAAATACAAGCGGACGATCTAAACAAGGATGATGGTATGAACACTTTGATTCGGGAACTTGACAAAGTTTTCATGAGAGAAGAGAAAGACCGGGCTTATGAAGCGTACTCTGTGTTTGATCGAGTGTCAAGGAAAGACGGCGTCGCTATGGCCGAATACATAGCGGACTTTGAACAGAAATACAACAAGATCCGTAAGTTTAATATGGTTCTGCCCGACGCTGTTTTAGCGTTTAAACTCCTCGATACAGCCGGCCTTGATGTCAAAGACAAGCAACTAGCATTAACTGCGTGTGGTACGCACACTTTTGCTGATATGAAGTCAGCGCTCAAACGAGTATTTGGTGAGAAGAGTGAGCAGAAGACTGGAGCAATCAACGTGAGCCAAGATGCCGTGTACTACACGGATCACAGAAGAGGAAGAGAGCAGTCACGAGCCCAAAGTAGCCAAGCTAGAGGAGGACCACTCGCAGGCACTAACCCGCTTGATAAGTATGGACGACGAACAAAATGTGGAATTTGTCAGAGCACATACCACTGGGTGAAAGACTGCCCACACAAGAAAGAGCATGTAAAAATGACAAGTGAAAATCAATGCAGTGAAGAACCTGATGAGTGTAACTTAACACTGTTTTCCAAGGAATCAGATTCTGAAATATTCATGGTTGAAGCTCTAGGATCGGCTGTAATCGGTACAGCATGCACGAGGACAGTCTGTGGTGAAAAGTGGCTGAATAACTATGTAAAGGGACTAAATGAGAGAGACGTACAAAAAGTGATAAACACAGGCAGCAGCAGGCCTTTTAAGTTCGGGGATGGACATGTTGTGCATTCCACAAAAATGGTCAAAATCCCAGCCAAGATAGGAAAAACAAAATGCTGCATAGAAACAGAAGTAGTCCCATCTGACATCCCCTTACTGCTAAGCAAAGCCTCGCTAAAAAGAGCGGGAACTGTCTTGGACTTAAAGAATGATACAGCAACAAACAACAGTTAGCTCTGGAGGTTACATCCTCAGGCCATTATTGTTTAAACATATCAGATAAAGATTCCCCAAGTGATACATATGAGAACATAGTACTAGCAATTACAGACAACATGACTGAGGAACAAAAGCCTAAAGCTTTACTTAAGCTGCACAAGCAATTTGGCCATGCGTCAGTTGATAAACTTAAGAAACTGCTGATTAATGCTGGAAATGTTGATGATAAGAGCATTGCTATTCTAGAAGAGATAGTAAACAAATGTGAGATATGTCTCAAACACAGCAAACCTGAGAAGTATGAAACCGGAGACAAAGTCTTTTACAAGAGAACAGACTGTGTTGAATGGAAAGGTCCTGGAGTTGTGATAGGACAAGACGGGGTAGTGATATTTGTACGTCATGGTGGGACATATGTCAGGGTTCACCACTCTAGGCTGAGGAGAGCTAATTGTGATCACAGTGAAGGGGGCGGGGCTAGTGCTGAGGGCCCAGAGCCCCCACCGCAAAATGACAGTGATGGAGGTAACTTAGCCGCTACTTATAGTGACATAGAGGATGATAATGATGCTGGTTATGTTGCAGGGCTCCTCAACAATGCTGTAGCTAACGCTGATGGTGGCGATCATCAGGATGATCAGCCACAGCCAATAGGCATAAGAGTAGGAGGCTCTATAATGCTAAAAACAGGACAACAAATTAGCTATGTGGACAACGACACTGGTATTCCTCACACAGCAAAATTGATGGGACGAGCAGGAAAGGCAACAGGCAGACACAAGAACTGGTACAACCTACAGTACTCAGAACCCCCTGACATTGCAGGTACAGAGAGGTCAGCTGATCTTACTCAGGTAAACAATCTTCAGATTGTGCCACTGAACAATGATGTACTATGCTCTGAGTCTGCTGTGCATGAAAATGTTTCATTTGAAAATGCAAAACTTGACAATGATGTACTATGCTCTGTTATACATGAAAATGATGTGTTAGTCACAGAGGATGTTTCATTTAACAATGCAAAACTTGACGAAATTAGTAACTGGGAGAAAAATTGGGTGTTTGATGAGGTAAAAGATATTGGCCAAAAGAAGGTATCCACCAGATGGGTGTGTACACTGAAGGAAACCCCTGATGGTATAGTGCCCAAAGCACGTCTAGTAGCTAGGGGCTTTGAAGAATTTGACACAAAAGATCTTCCTAAAGACTCTCCCACATGCTCATCAGATTCACTCAGGATACTGATGTCAGTTATATGTCAGAGACAGTGGACACTACACTCCATGGACATCAAGTCGGCTTTTCTTCAGGGGGCGGAGCTGTCTAGGGACATTTACATTCGGCCTCCTCCTGAAGCCAAAAGTGAAGGAACATTGTGGAAGCTCAGGAAATGTGTCTATGGACTAGCTGATGCATCGCTCTACTGGTACAATAAAGTCAAAGCAACACTGCTGAGAACGGGGGCCACAATGTCACAAGTGGATCCTGCTGTTTTCTTCTGGCTTGATGAATCCTGCAGTGTCACTGGAATCCTCGCTTGTCATGTGGATGACTTCATCTGGGGTGGCACTGACACATTTGCCACTACAGTCATTCCCCACCTCAAAAAGGCTTTTCAAGTGGGGCGTGAGGAGCATAACAGCTTTCGCTATGTGGGGATGGAATTTGCCACAGTAAAAGGAGGAGTGGAGATGCAACAAGACCTCTACATAAAGAATCTTCAGCCCATTCTCATGGACTCAACAAGAGCTTTGGAGCGGGATTCTCCTCTCACTGACTGTGAGACTGACAAACTGAGGTCAAAGATAGGTCAACTCTTATGGGTAGCTAGACAGAGCAGGCCGGACATTATGTTTGATACGTGTGTCCTTGCATCTAGCTTAAAACATGCCACTGTGCAAACTCTGCACGAAGCTAATAAAGTAGTAAAGAAACTCAAATCAGAACATGTCACCCTAAAATTTCAAAACTTAGGAAATGATGAGTTTTTGAAGCTTGTTGTTTTCAGTGATGCTTCCATGGCAAACCTGCCTGACGGCGGAACACAGGGAGGACATCTCATCGTTCTGATGGGCAAAGAAGGAACATTCTCGCCTGTCTGTTGGCAATCTAAGAGGATCAGGAGAGTGGTTCGGAGCACACTGGCAGGAGAAACACTTGCTCTTGCTGATGGTATTGACAATGCCATATTTCTATCCTCCCTCTACTCTGAACTGACCACAGGAAAGGTCACACAGGACATCTTGCCTGTGATATGTGTCACAGACAACTACTCCCTTGTGGATGCTATCAAGTCCACAAAATCTGTGACAGAAAAACGATTGAGACTAGAAATAAGTGGCATCAAAGAACTAGTCCAAAACAAAAGGATCCAACGTATCCTGTGGTCAGACACAAAGGAACAGCTGGCGGACTGTCTGACTAAAAAGGGAGCTTCTTCCCTTGTGCTTCTCAAAGCACTGAAGGATGGACAGTGGAAGGTTGGGTGACTGTAAAAAAGGGAGAAAATGTTAATGGCTGTTCTAGCCTGATGTAATGATAAGGGAGTGTTTACTTAAATCTAATTACAGGGTTTACTAAAATCGAATGGCTGTTCAAGACTGAAAAAAAGGAATTTGTTTTCTGACAAGGGTTAAAAAAGAAACATGGTTTCTGTCACTTTTATTTTTTTTAGAAAGAGGGGAGTTTGTTAACATGATTTGTTGGCACCTCTATACTATGCTTTACGGTACCCATGATGCTGTGCTGGCTGCGCGCTGTGATGATGTGTTATGTTGTGAGCCGGGAGCGGCAAGTTGTCATGCTGTTGAGAGCGGAAAAGTAAACAAACTGATATTAAATAAACGTCTCATTATTGAGTTAACAATATACATGTAACGTGTCATCGCAAGAGATACCACAACATTACAGACATCAAATTACAGCAGAACACAGACAGGATGTACATGCAGCATGTCAGTGCTAAAAGAAGAATACTACACCTTACATTCGACAGGTTACATGATAACAATACATAGATACAGTATGAAGGCTACTCTACTCTCTCTTAAGTGCTACACTTAAGTGGTGAAGTGCCTAGTGCAGGAAGAGAAGAAGATTTGGAAGGTAGCTATTAAGCTAGTGTTCACAAAATTGGTTTGTTTTCAGACAGTTTTTGAGCTGGCTTTTAAATGCCGCAAAAGTGGGGCTTTCCCTAATAGCCATAGGCAGTGTGTTCCAGCTAGTGCTGCCATTGATCGACCAGGTGTTTTTTGAAAACGTGGTTTTTCTAGCTTGGACTTCACAGTCCCCCCTAGCTGCTGCCCTTGTGCTCAAATTTCTATTCTTCCTTCTAATGAACTCCCCTAGAGGAGGAGGAGCCAAGCCGTGTAAACATTTATAGATTAGACACGTGCTTTTAAATGTTCTAAAATTGTTAAAGCTAAGGAGCTGATATTTCTCAAAGATTTCACAGTGATGATGTGATTGTGGTTTAATAGGTGTAACACATTACACGCTGGATCACCAGCCACTATTTAGTCTCCCTCTTTCTCCCCTTCTCTCTACATCCACCCCCCCCCCCCCCCAGGCTTCTCTTTCGACCTGTCACCTCTCTCCAAAGCCCACGGCGGCTTCTACAACCTGAGCAGCGGCCTCTACGACTACTACCTCAACATCTGCGGCTCGCTCAAAGCCGCCAAGTGCCCTGAGAAGAGCGGAGCCTGCCAGGTAGACAAGAGGTAAGAGTCAACCACGTGGACACACACACGCACACACACACACACACGCACACACACACACACACACACACACACACACACACACACACACACATACACACACGCACGCTCGCACACACACACACACACACACACACACACACACACACACACACACACATACAATGATATCGGTGCCAAATATTCAGAGAAAACAATGGAGCATGATTACTTTTAACGACATACTTTTATTTTACTCACTCTCTGGAGTAAATAACAACAGAGCCGAAGGATTCATGCATTGCTGCAAAAGAGGCAGTCAGATAATAATGCTCTTATTACGGCGCTTTCATTTCATATCATGCTTTGTTTATATCTGAGCTAAAGGTGCAAATTCTCACCAAGTGAAGCTATTCATTTCTTCACCAGTAGGAGACTCTGCACACCACATTTTGGATCAAAGAGTAAAGTCTCGAGTGATCCTTTTGTATCGACATTAACTCATTGAGTGCCAGCCACTTTTGGAGAACGGACGCTCCCAGTGCCAGAGTTTCAGAGCGTTTTCAGTGATTTCTCGAGGCCCACAGAATATTGTGTGATATTACTATGTAAACACTGAACACGCACAAAGAACGATGAGACTCTATTCTATCATCTGCAAAAAAAAGTTTATTGATCCCATTTTCCGTTCTTTAGTTATGAGCCGGAGAAGATAGCTTGATTCATCCAAAAACAGCAATTTTTTTCTAGAAGCTGAGATAATTGGCCTTTTGTGAAATTAAACATTTCAAGCACACACTGACTCTGAAGCTAATCTTTTCTAATGTAGTCACACCTCAAAAATAATTTCCTTCAATAAAACAGTTTAGGCCAGGGAATTTTGTTTGGCAGAATAATATTTTTAGCTACAACCAGCAGCGCTGGCCCCTGCGTGCGCTGCTGGTTGCAGCTTCTTGCTGGTCTTGATTTGCTGCTGGTGGGCATCGGATATTCTGGCTTGCGTTTGTCAATCCTGTCCTGCTGCCTGGGTCTGTCTGGGTGTTGCGTGCTGCTCTGCGTGCCCCCCCCCCCCCCCCCCCCCGCCCCGCCCCGCCCCGCCCCGCCTCGCCTCAACTGCACACTCCTCCTCCTGTCTGTGGTGGCTCTCTGCTGAGTTTGCTGTGCGCACAGTGAAGGGTGCAGCTTTTTTACAGCGTTCCGCGTGTGTTTGTCACCGGCAACGATGCTTCCAGTTGAGAATAATAACTCCACGGTGTGGATGTGCGGATGTGCTGTCGCAACCGACACAGAGCGGCTCAATTGTGGGAGCAGATTGGCTGCTGCAGGCACAGCTGCAGTAACGTGCTTCAGCATATCGATGCATACGGATGCGATGCGATTTCCGTTTCCATAACGACTTCTTCTTTGTTTTTTCCTTGCCTTTCTGTTATGTGGAGAGCACTGTCGCCACCTAAGGGTTCTGTAAAATAGGTTATAGACCTCCAATAGCTACAATAGTTGTACCAGAGATGTATCAGGCATTGATCCACGTCCCACCGTCAAAAAACGCAATTGACGACAACCGTCGTCATTGGCACTCTACGTCAGTATTTGAATTGACGACAGCTGTCGTCATTGGCATTCAATGAGTTAAAGGAAGATATTCACATATTTTTGTAAGTTGCGGTTGGGTGTTTTGTGACTATTTTAACATAAGATGGTATGGGTGCCCGCTTCCAAGCTGGAAACAGATGTAGAAGCGCCAGCCAGCAACTGGCAAACAAGCAGGTCTGTGTAAAGCATTTAACTCTGAAATGTAACTGGAGCTATAAAATACATTATTTTTGAATACCCTGTACATGGGGTGGTTTAATCTCCCGATTATGAAGCAACCCAATCGCCAGAATAAAATGTTGGCATTTTTACATAGAATATGTACAATATTAACATATATTGAATATACTATCCCTTAGTAGTAGCCCACTATAATGTTATAATCATGTTTTCCAGTGACTCCAGAGCAAACCAGGGAACTAATAAAATACTATAATTTAAATATTAATAAGTTACCAAGAATTTAATGTGTGGAAATATGCAATATGATGACAAAATAATATATGAGAATCTGCAGACTTCATTCAATCTGTTAGCTTTATTATCCCAGTTTGGCAAAATGATGAGTTCATAAGTGGTGTGTCCCATTTCCTAGGCAATTGATTTCAATCCATGGCTCCATTTTGAAGGGCACTCGAAAACATGGGGTAGCGGTAAAAAACATTGAAAGGGGATTGTGCCTTTGTCTTGGAGGAGGCATCTCAATAGCCTGGTAAACCGCCCGTCACGTGAACTCACATTTCATTTGGTTCTCCGACCTCCGTGACGGTCTGGACCCGCACATGCAGTTAAGATGATTGGTCGAGCCATGCCGGGCCGACGAATCAGCGGCAGCCGTAGACGGGCTCAGGCGGTGGGTACATGGTCTTTGTAGTTCTTTTCACTCGTCAACATGGCTGCCACCGCGGAAGTGACAGGCAGTCTGAATGAAATTGAATGTAACGTTCCCAATTCTATGTATTAAATTCTAAAAAATGACCCTCAACATTTGGGAAGGCTAAGCCACAACTAGTTCGTTATAATCTAACTAAATGCTTCGAAGGTGACTTTACGACCGTGAGGACTCAATCAATGAATACCACGGAGATCATCCACAGGCACCTTCAGCGATCTGATTGGTTGAAGTTAACACCCACCAGCGGTGATAGACAGATGGGTCATCCAATCACCTGCCAAGTAGCTTGGAAAAAGTGCCCGCCTCCGTCAGCGGGTCTGGTTACTTCATTCCCAGATCGACTGGTTTAGTGAAACCTATGTGGAGCTATACCGTCCATCTGGCAGCGTCAGGTTAGCATCTCAAGACTAGTCCCCATAATAATGATGGGGACTAGTCTGATATGCCTCTCAATAGGATGGACTTAAGCCTTGTCATTGTGTACTCTCCCTCTTCAGTTCTAACTCGTGGAGTCTGGGGGAGTCAAACTCCCGTCTCTCATACTACGACGGTCTGATCCAGCTGAGCTACGCCAACGGCTCGCAGTACAACAACAGAGAGCACACCCTGCGCTCCACCCTCATCTCCTTCCTGTGCGACCGCGACGCGGGTGCCGGGAAACCCGAATTCCAGGTAAACTCCTCCCCTCCTCCTCTAACTGCGTCTCTGCACGTTCTGTACATACCTCCAACTGTAAATGTAATATCCCCCCCGCATGTCTCAGTTCTAGACACTCCCTGTAAGGGCTTTTATAGATATATCCCAAATTTTATATCACGATACTGTCCCTCCGAAACATTGCAATGCTCATGAAATACCGTGTTACTCGATAATATTGAATTGATTTGAGCCTAATATAAGCTGCAACTTCACGTATTTGTTTTTTTCACATTTCAATATTCTCATTGGATCTATTGCATATACTGTATCTTTATATATTTTATACTTTCTCACTTACTTGATACTAATTTGTTTGTTATGCATCCGCCGGCGATAGCCAGGCCGGAAGCATTATGGATTTGGGTTGTCCGTATGTCCTACAGATGTTCGTTAACGCGATATCTGAGGAACGCCTTGACGGAAATTTCATCCAATTTGCCTCAAACATCGACTTGGACTCTAGGATGAACTGATTAGATTTTGGCGGTCAAAGTTCAAGGTCACTGTGACCTCACGAATGCCATTTTCAAGCTCGTTAATGCGATATCTCAGGAATGCCTTGATGGAATTTCTTTGCATTTGCCTCAAACGTCCACTTGAAGTCAACGATGAACTGATTACATTTTGGTGGTCAAAGTTCAACGTCACTGTGACCTCACTACCGCTCGTTTCATGCTCGTCAACACGATATCTCAGGAACGCCTTGACGGAATTTGATGCAATTTTCCTCAAACGTCCACTTGGACTCAAGGATGAACTGATTAGATTTTGGTGGTTAAAGGTCAAAGTTCAAGGAAACTGTGACCTCACGAACCTCATTTCCAAGCTCTTTAACGTGATACAGTATCTCAGAACGCCTTGACGGAATTTCTTTCAATTTGGCTCAAACGTGGACTTGGACTCAAGGATGAACTAATTAGATTTTGGTGGTCAAAGGACAAAGGTTAAGGTCACTGTGACCTCACGAATGCCATTTTCAAGTTTGATAATGCGATATCTCAAGAACGCCTTGACGGAATTTCTTCCAATTTGCCTCAAACGTCCACTTGGACTCAAAGATGAACTGATTCGATTTTGGTGGTCAAAGTTCAAGGTTACTGTGACATCACGACCGCTCGTTTCATGCTCGTTAACATGATATCTCAGGAACGCCTTGACAGAATTTAATCTACTTTGCCGCAAACGTCCACTTGGACTCAAGGATGAACTGATTACATTTTGGTGGTCAAAGGTCAAGGTCACTGTGACCTCACGAACGCCATTTTCAAGTTCGACAACGCCATATCTCAGTAACACCTTGACGAAATTTCTTCACATTTGGCTCAAACGTCAGTCTGGACAGACACTTCTACTGAATATGCTTGGAGGTGTCTGTTGCATTGTATCTTATGCCCCCATTTGCTATGCTCATATTTATATTCACTTTTTCTTTGCTGTGCTGCAGTGTTCCAATGTCCCTATGGATATACTGTATTTTTATCTTCACTATATGAACTCAGGTGGAGGACAACTACACGTATAACTTCCGCTGGTATACATCCTATGCGTGTCCTGAAAGGCCTCACGAATGCCTGGTGACTGATCCCGACACGCTGGACCAGTACGACCTCTCCAGGTAACAAGTACTTAATTGTAATAATTGTAAGTTCACTACATGGATCAAACTGTAAGACTATAAACCATAAATGCTCAATGCAACCGCGATAGAATGTAGGAAATAAAAGTTCAATGACAACAAAGTCTGACTACGCAGATTTATGCTCACTTCTGAGCCACAGATCTTTCTAGCGATGCCGTTGGCTGCTAGATTGTAAACAACAATTTAAAAATGTCATTACAAAGTGAACATGATGCAATTTCAATAGAGACCTTGTGAAATTGTGATGGTCGAGTCGTCTCATTTGTGATTACTACAGCAGAATAAAATGGAGCTAATATCAATTCATTGGGGTCACGCTACGTATTGTCACATTATTGTATTGCAATAGAGACCGCCTACTTCCTGCTTCCTGCTTCTGCTTATTTTTGTCCGCCATTTTGTTTTCCATTTACATTTCATAAAATGCTTATAAAGCAAAAATGAGATAGGGTGTTTGCGCTCTTGCTACAAGTCCAAAGAAACACTCACATCAGGTGCGTAGGCCAAAAAATTGTCATAAAGGAACCAGGAGAAGCTTCTCCTGGTTCCTTTATAAAATGCTTATAAAAATAGTTTTACTTTGTCAAACCAAACGGTTCAGCTATATTTAGAATCGGGAGAGACCACAGAACATTTCACTTGGACCAAAACTTTAAATTTTCTTTAACTTTTTCTTTAAATCCACAATTTCTTTACGTTTTGTCTGAGTGAAATGTTCTATGGTCTCTCCCGAAGCATTTTACTAAATGTGTATGGGAAAATAAATGGCGGATGAAAATCTCTGGTACAGTGCTGAAGCAGGAAGTAGGTGGTCACTTTGCCTCTCTATATATTGAATTTGAGTATATTATAGACTGAACACAGGCTATCACACTGAGGCGAAGCGAGGATGGCCGTGCAAATGATCTTGTAGTGTATGAAGGTTCAGGACTTAAAGTCCCTGGAAACCAAACATAAATACCGGTATGTGTTTTGAGTTTGTCACACCCCAGGAAAAGTTATTAACCACCCAGTCAAATTTGAACTGAATTGAATGTCGCCAAGTATATACAATTAGCAGCTGCAATCTCTATCTTCTCTATGTTCTTGTAAAAGCTCTCTATGTTGAGAGCTTTGACACTCTTGAGAGTGTCAAAGTTAAGTCAAGCGAGTGTCTCTACGACAGTAGATCGAAGAAATCTATGAATCCCAGTAAGGGTGCACCGAACCGTTTAGGTATGAGGCTTTAGGTTCCTATTCTCTTGCACTGCTGAACAGTGCAAGTCTTCTACAGGGATATCATGCTAAACCTCTGCTATTGATGTGATCGCTGCACTGCATACTGTACTTGCACTAAGTCAAATTCCTCTTTTCTAATCTGATTACTCACTATGGCTATTAAAATGAATCTTGAAGACAAAAGGTGTTAAAAACATTGTCGTAAATTGAAATAAAATGTTAAACTAGACTATGAAAATAATAAAATAAATAAGTACAAAACAACAATAATAATAATAATAATAATCAAAGAAATTTCTCCTGCATTTCTACTTTTTTGCTGTATCGAAAACATACAGATATGTGCAGTGTGCGCTCCTCCTCTTTGTGTGACTGCTCTGCTGTGTAAAATCAAGCGAGTAATACAACGTTATTTTATTTAATTATTGAAAAACGGCCCGACCCCGGCCCGGCCCGGACCTATTAATAAAAAATAAATAAAAAACGAGCCCGGCCCGGGCCCGTTTAGGCAGGCCCGAGGGGCCCGCGAGGGTACCCTCGGGTTTGCAGCTCTCTAATGACACCACTGTGTCATATCGAACTGAACCGTGAATTTTGTGAACCATTACACCCCTAATTTCCAGTGTTTGATATCGTCTTTTCACGGTCGGTTCAGTTGCATAGTGTCTCTCTAGCCTGACTCTTCTCTTCCTTTTGTCTCTCTCTCTCTTTCTCTCTGTCTGTCTCCCTCTCTCTCTCTCCTCTTGTCCCTCCTCTGCCTGCAGCCTCTCTCGCCCCAGCTCCAGTAGGAACTGGCAGGTCATGGATCTCTCTGACTCCAGTGACAGGAAGAAGTACTACATCAACGTATGTCGTCCTCTCAACGCCGTGCCGGGCTGTGACCGCCAGGCGTCCGTCTGCCAGATGAAGTACTCATCACAGCATGTATGTGTAAACACATCGTACACAATCCCCAGGGAACCCACAGAATGTGTGTAAACACATCGTACACAATCCCCAGGGAACCCACAGCATGTGTGCAGGTGTGTAAACACATCGTACACAATCCCCAGGGAACCCACAGCATGTGTGCAGGTGTGTAAACACATCGTACACAATCCCCAGGGAACCCACAGCATGTGTGTTTAAACACATCGTACACAATCCCCAGGGAACCCACAGAATGTGTGTAAACACATCGTACACAATCCCCAGGGAACCCACAGCATGTGTGCAGGTGTGTAAACACATCGTACACAATCCCCAGGGAACCCACAGCATGTATGCAGGTGTGTAAACACTTCGTACACAGTCCCCAGGTAAACCACAGCATGTACTGTATGTGTAAACACATTGTACATAATCCCCAGGTAAACCACAGCATGTATGCAGTAGGGCAGCATTTTAGTAGTCATCCATCGAAAATCTCTGAAAATATTCGGGGCCCCAAACTATACAAGTGTACCAAGTTTCATGCTTTTATGAAAAAAGTAAACATAATTTTCACATATCACCCTGACTAACACAGAAATCAGGGGGTTGTATTTTTTATTATTGTTGTATTTATTTATTTATTTATTTATTTTATTTTATTTTATTTTATTTTATTTATTTATTTATTGATTGATTTATTATTTGGGGGGGTAGGTTTGTTTACAGAGTTATATCATAAATTAAGGTACAAGCTCGGCAGGGATCGCACTAGAGACGTAGGAAGAAAAAATCAAATAATTGTTTGGCCACCTTGGGCAGTAGCAACATCTATATCGGTCAATGGACTATTTAGCCTTTCAAATATTACAGCTGAGGTAAGGTTTTATCTGCTCTGCTAATCCCTCCTCACTGTTGACTGTAGTGGAGCATCAGGACAGCCATGTTTCTCTCTGCCTCTTGCTTTTTGTTACTGCACTTGAACGATTGGTCTACAACCATACAGTGTTTTAACACCTACAACCATACACAGTGTTTTAACACCCGACTAGTCTGTGAGGCCTGTAGTATTCAGAGCATATACTGGTCTTTGATATGAAATGCACTATGTGTTTTCTTGTCTCTGTCCTCAGGGCTCGCTGGCAGAAACTCTGTCGGTCAGCAACATGGGCGTCGCC
>NC_139630.1:22149627-22188599 GCF_964638095.1 Poromitra crassiceps
ATACAAAACCATCGTCTGACACACTTTAATTAAATCTGTGACTCCGGTCACGCCTTCAAGCTAACCGGCTAAACGATACAGAGAGACCGAAGAATTGAGGTTGGATCTGGATGGCTGGCTGCAGACAGTCCTGTGTTCCACTAGCGATAAGAACGATACGACTTCCAGTCGGATTTTCAAAATAAAACGATTTTGCACAAGTCTAAAGCACACAGAAGCCATTGAAAACGTTTTCTTTTGGTATTTCCCTGTCTTTCTGTGCGACTCAAGAAAAATATTTAGGCACACTAGTAGGGGTCGACCGATATGCTTTTTTCAGGGCCGATACCGATTTCGATTATCGCTAATCAAAGAGACCGATAACCAATATTTTGGAACCGATATACATTTGCAGTAAAATTGAAAATCTTGGTGTCAAAATTTAGAATAACACGACCCATTGTTAAAATGCATTTTCTTCAGTTTATCCAACTGCAATATTAATTGAAAATAGTCACACTATTAACATTAAGCAAAGTGGTGTGTGTGTGTGTGTGTGTGTGTGTGTGTGTGTGTGTGTGTGTGTGTGTGTGTGTGTGTGTGTGTGTGTGCGCGCGCGCGCAATCTAGTGGAGACTTGGGCATATTATCAAGATAAAGCTGTGGACTTATGCTTTTAACAACCTAACACCGAATCACCACAGTAACAAAATAATAGAGGGTTTCCCTCCGCTTACACCTGACACTAACCTCACCCCAGGCTCTCAAAGGAGAATACTGACACAAACACGTTCATCCGTGAATCCGCTGACGTAATGTCTCATCCTCGTTTATTCGGTTCCTTGTTTAATTCCAAACAAACAGAGAGTCCGCTGACGAAATGTCTCATCCTAGTTTATTCGGTTCCTTGTTCCAAACAGAAAACAGAAAAAAAGTCTGCTCTGCTTGCCCAGACATGCCAATGTATTTTTCGGACACGCAGCGCTACTGGATCAATAAAACAGCTTCGCTACTGACAACCATGGCCATTTGATTAAACACCGTGGACACGCTACTATGGAATTAAAAACTAGTGCCCCATACAATGCTTTGTGACGTTACTAGGCTATTGCCCTTTTCAACAGCGGTGGTGACAAGTTTGAGTTGCACAGCACTGCAGGCACCAACGTTACTCAAAGATATATTATGCTATCAGTACACAAATAAGCTCTGTTATCTTGTTATCGTTATCACTGCAATAAAGTGCATGCGCGCATTTTCAATGAAACTGCTTCATCTCTCTCGCATAGACAGACCTATCTCCACACTCCACACTTTGCACTGTGCGAGGCTGCCAGGCAGCGCTTCATACGAATCGCTCATAAGATCGTGGTCTTTTTGCAATGTCAGCGTAGGTAATTATGATGTATATTCACTTTATTACAACTTCGGCATGGCAATATCTGCTGCTTTACCTTAACACAGTGTGACTGTCACAGTCACAACAGCCAACCAGTCGAGTCCGCTGCACTCGCTTACAGGCAGCAGAGCCCCGATGGCCGATGAGCCTCTCTCTGTGCAGGCTGAACAGAGAGCACTGAGGTGTCAAGATTTCATCTCTGAGCCCTCTGATAGGCTATTGCTCGATGTGTAACCAATCAGATAGCGCTGTGGGCGGGACATTGCTCCAGATCACACAGAGGGAACTACTGTAGGAGAGGCTTCTTCCAGCTGCAGCAGCCGCAAATTAGCGCATTTTTTTATTAAATTATTATATCGGCAAACAGCCAATGAAAATGGCGATACAGATAATCGGCAAAATGCTGAATATCGACGCCGATAATCGAAAATGCCGATAATCGGTCGACCCCTACACACTAGCAGATTTTAGGGTGTTACAATGTGACCAAATGGGCGCACTCTGGAGCCCTGTTAATATGGTGGGGTGGGAACTTTAGGATTTGTCTGTTTGTTTGGCTGTTTGCGTGTCACTTGTCGCACGCTCTATTATCAAGGGACATATCGATATATATGGAAGTATTTTCTTATTGTATTGATGAAGTGTCTATCACCGATAAATGATATTACTATTGTTTTATCGCCCAGCCCTACATCGACCACAGCAACAGATGCAGCTCTTGTCCAGGTATCGAGGACTGAGAAGCTTTGAATGGCAACAGGAGCAATTTAAATGTCCACATTTCTATCAAACCAACATCAGCGTTTACTGAAAGGAACTGACCACACTATGGCTCTCCTCTCTTTTTCCATCTCTCTGTATTGACCTTTGACCTGTCCTCTGTGGTCTCTCCCCAGCCACTCGGAACACCTTCACCATTAGTTTCGTGTGTGCCCCGGACTCTCACCCCGGCTCTCTGGAGCTGGTCCGAGAGGAGCTGGGCTCGTCCGGACATCGCACGCACGACGTCCTGTTCCAGTTCAACACCGCTCTGGCCTGCACCCCCCCCCCGGGTACCTGCCAGGTGATCGGTAAGGACAACGCGCACACGCACACGCACACGCACACACATACACATACAGATGTATTTATTTATCATGTATATACAGTGATTCAAGATTCTTATTGTCAATCCATTGTACAAGTACGCACATGTGAAATTCTTATGCTAGAGGCTCCATTACAAGACATGGTGCAGTAGGTAAATCAAAAGTAGGTAGGTACAAAGTTACAAGAGCAATACTTATGTATGTAAATGTAAATAAGGCCAAGTATATGTAAATAAGGCAAACCGTAAATAAGGCAAACAGTTGGGGGAACTATAGAATAGTAATAAAATGGAATGAATAATAATAAAATAGCCACTTGTCAGTGGAAGGTGCAGTCATGGCAAGTTGTGCAGTGGCAATGTACAAAAGGCAATACCACAGATCTATTGCAGTGGCAGCGAGCTTAAATTGGCGCTCCCTGCTGGCTGAACTTGTTACACCATGAGGGACACATTACTTTAGAGAAACCAAGGACATCTAGATGGTTTATTAATGCTTCCCCCTCCCTCATTACCACCACTGAGGTGCCCTTGAGCAAGGCCCTTAACCCCAACCGCTCCTGTGGAGCTGCTCAGTGGCCAGCAGATTAAATTTAATGTTATGTTATGTTTTTTTTCCTTTTGTTTTTTTCAATATTTCATTTTCAGTTTTTCCTTAGAACACAAAGAACAACGGGCGCCCGGGTAGTCTAGGGGTAGATTCCCTGCCTACCAACACGAGGGTCACAGGTTCGCGCCCCCGTGTTACCTCCGACTTGGTCGCGCATCCATACAGGCACAGGCACGATTGGCTGTGTCTGCGGGTGGGAAGCCTGATTGATTGACTTTATTCATGGGTATAGCAGAACAAAACCCACAGGATAAACATGTAAGAGTGCGAAGACTTATTTCCAACATGGTCCCTGCTCTTATAAAAACAGGACATAAACAACATCAAATAAACCAAATAGTACAATGAATCAACAAAAACACACAAGTTCAATAACCATTACAACTCTAGTTTGCACAGCAAGAATCTTTTCAGAAGGTTTTTAAAACCATTCAGAGAATTAGCAGATTTAATTTCATTGAGGATCTTGTTCCACTCCTCTTGAGGGTACATGTATGTGTCCTGGTTGCTGCACTAGCGCCACCTCTGTTCGGTCGGGGTGCCTGTTCGGGGCGGAAGGGAACTGGTGGGAATAGCGTGATCCTCCCACGTGCTATGTCCTGCCGGTGAAGCTCCCCGCTGCCAGGTGAAAATAAGCGGCTGGCAACTGCGCATGTGTTGAAGGAAGCATGGTGCTAGTCTATGGCTCTACCCAGATCGGCAGAGGGTGGAGCAGCGACCGGGGCAGCGGGGGGAAATTGGCCAACAACAAGCTCACACAGTAAAATAAAGAAAAGAGGGGGGTTAATGCATACATATATACATACAGGTATACAAAAACAGGCTACCAGCAGCGTAAAGTGCTTATGTGCTTATACAATATGTTGTGCTTGGGGTCCCATGCAAGGGGGCCACAAAAACTCAGCCGAGCGTCACCAGCTACTCCCAGTCCGAACCTCGTCAAAGTAGGCCAAAAACGGGTCTCAGATAGTTGAAATCCTGAGTTGGCGCTCAGGAACCCGAGTCTCTCCATCCTTCTAACAGAGATCATGTCCGTCAACCACAACTGAAAAGAAGGTGAAGAGGGAGACTTCCATTCCTTCAGAATGAGTTTTTTGGCGACAGTTGTCCCCTGTGTCAGAGGCTGTTGCACAGCTGTAGGGAAGCTCAGAGAGGACTCTGAGCAGCCAAAGATGGCGAGTTCCGCCTCCGGCTGAAGGGTTATTTTGTAGGCCTTAAGAGTACCAATCAAATATTTTGGCCCAGAATCCCGTTAGTGAAGGGCAGAACCAGAATGCCCTCCGACACTTGACACCTGTCACACAGTGGTGAGACAGAAGAGACAGATCTTGTGCGAATTTAAATTGGATCAGCTGGTGTCTGCTATTAACGGCGCAGAGTTGTATCCCAGACAGGCTCCTATCCCATATCATTTCAGATAACGCAATACCAAGTTCCCTCTGCCACGCTTCTCTAATCCTCTCAGTAAAGGCCATGGTGCAGTTATCAAACAGACATACAAATCTAGAGACAAGATGCTTGGAGTGAGGAGGGCTCAGCAAAATGTCGAAACCAGCATGTTCATTTGAGAGCGTTTCAAAGTTATGAATCTTGGATCGAACATAAGGTCTGATTTGTAGGTATCTGAGCAAGTGCGTGTTGGGCAACTCAAATTTCCTCGTCAGAAGATCAAAGGATGTGGATTGACCATCTATGTCTCTGATGGAAACCAGCCCCTTCTCACTCCAGGTTTCGTCTGACCGTGAAGGCAAAAAAGAGTGATTAAAAACAGATTGGCGTGTGGACAGAAACATCTGGTAGAATCAAAAACACTCCTAACTTGGTTTAGAATTCTGACAGAGTTTTTATGTTATGTTGAGTTTAAGTAGTTAAGTTTCATCTGTACCATTATTAGAACATTTGCCGATACCCTAGAAAATGTTCCTCTTTTTCACAGCCTAATGTTGGCAGGTCTGATTCCACGTCACCCATGTGTGTAAAATTGCACCGTTCGCAAATCAGAGGCTTCTTTGAGTTTGAGCCCCAAAACACCTTGACGAATCCTCTTCTTCCCATGTGTGTGAATATATTTGTACTGTGTGTCCAGATTCCCACGGTAACGAGTACGACCTGAGTCACCTGTCCCGGGACGCGGAGGACAGCCCCTGGATCGCCATAGATACGTCAGATCAGTCCAAGTCACGCAGCTTCTACATCAACGTCTGCAGACCACTGCCCTCCGTACATGGCTGCCCCGGTCAGTATGACACACACGCACACACACACACACACACACACACACACACACACCACCTCTGATATAGAGTTTCATTGATCACATATTAAAGCCCCAATCAGCAACTTTTCCAAGTTTTGCTATTGGGGAAACTGCGCCCTCTGGGTGCAATAGTATCGCTATCGATATTGCCGTTCAAAGTCAACAAAACACAGCGCCAGAAAGCTCTATGTACATGTGGTGACATCGGGTACTCACCACGCGATGAAATAATAATCCATAGTTACGTGAAACGTCATTTTGGTAGCAAATCCGCATCGAGTTACTTCCTTGTTTTTATGGACACAGCACTTGCGCTGTACACAGCGCATGTGCGGTATGCCGCCCATGCTGTCTCCGGGACGCAGGCACAAAAATGCTTAGTGCCAGGAGAGGCCTTTGGGGGGCGGTGTGGGACTAATAGAGGCGACATTCTCCCTATTAGAATACACTGGATCATCTTCAATGACAAACAAGCTGTTATATTAATGTTGAAAAAGTTACTGATTGGGGCTTTAATACTACACTGACTCTCTATGGTACTTTTATCAGGATTCCCACGGCTCCTTGAAATACTTGAACGTTTGTGAATTTGAGGAAAAAATCAAGACATTCATAGTTTTTGAAAATAGACATAAATAGACATGGGTCATTGAAAGTGTTTGAATGTATATATTTTGTGCAAGAATCGAAATTTAGATTTTTTTTTGTTCACTTAATGTGTACTTAAAGGGACACTTAACCAAAAAACAACACTGATTTATTTTGCACATGATCTAACACGTATATGAAAACTGTAAACAATCTAGCAGACATTCATTTAGTTTGACAGTTGACTTGACAGTGACAGTGACAGTTGACTTGAGTTTAAGTGTGGACCAGTGATGTCATCACACAATACTGTGTTCGGGGTGGTTCACGCTTTCACTCACTCACTATGTAGTCTTTATCATTATAGTGAACTATATGGGAAATTTTGGACCCTGCCTCACTCTTCTCCTTTGCTAAACACGACCGCATTGCATTGTGGTATACAGTATGGGAGAAAATGTAGGGTACATTTGCTGTTCACTAGAAATCACAGTGCATTGTGGGTATTTTACAGTGGACTATATAGTGAACCAAATTAACAGTTGAGAATTCGGACGCTAGTACAAAATGGCAAACACACGACTATATAGTCCACTATTTCTGCAATAGGGAAAGGTTTGGAGCAGGGCTAATGATTCAGTGCCGTCTGTTGACATCACTGGGGCCACATTGAGACGAGGGGGGCTCTAATAGAGTCTGATGACATCACTGGGGCCCACATTGAGACCAGGGGGGCTCTAATAGAGTCTGATGACATCACTGGGGCCACATTGAGACGAGGGGGGCTCTAATAGAGTCTGATGACATCACTGGGGCCACATTGAGACGAGGGGGGCTCTAATAGAGTCTGATGACATCACTGGGGCCACATTGAGACGAGGGGGGCTCTAATAGAGTCTGATGACATCACTGGGGCCACATTGAGACCAGGGGGGCTCTAATAGAGTCTGATGACATCACTGGGGCCCACATTGAGACCAGGGGGGCTCTAATAGACACACAAGCAAACTCAGGCCCTAGTTCAGCCTCAGTAGCTGTAACTGTGATGCGCTCTCTAAGTGTCTCTCTTCCTCTCCCAGTGGGTCCTTTGGGTGCTTGCGTCAAGATTGGTGAGACCAGCTACAACAACCTGGGCTACGTGCAGTCCAGCCTGCAGGTGGCGGACGATGGCTCCGTCAGCATCCTCTACCTGAACGGGGACCAGTGCGGCGCCACCTCCCACTACTCCACCCGCATCATCTTTCAGTGTGACGACAGCCCAGTGAGTCCCACAGCTGAGTTCTGCCGGTCCTTCAAAAGTCGGGCTTCCGCTTCCTCCTCCCTGTGTGTCAACTGTAAATGTGCCCCGGCCGCCAAAGTGAAAACAACAACGCTAACTAACTAGCTAGCAAGCTAACGGCAGAAACCTACGGTACATGCTAGCTCGTTGCTACACGCTGAAAATGGCAAGTTTTGACGAAGATTTGGATTGTTGGAATCTATTTTCCAAAGGCACTGTGAGTGTGATTGGTTAAACCCGAACAGCAATCTAGCTCTCTAGCAATTCCAGAATGCCGACCAGCGCTGCCATACTCCTCTCACGGAAGGGAGGGGAGGCTGGCAAGTGAGACTAGAACGTTGGTAAAAAGGCATCACAGTCGTACTGACATAAAGACATAAAGCCACTGTAAAAAAAGTCTTGGTCCTGGGTTTGATTCCCATCACCCAATATACTTTCACATCCGGAGCATCAAAGCCCAATTTTCCTTCATATCTTTCGTACTTTTTTTGCCAGTATCGACATGAAATAGGTCTCAAATTGCATTCATAATTCATAATGATAAAACGTCTTAAATGTAACTTTTTGAAACCTGCAGAAACCCTGTCCCGGCTCGAAGGTCCTGGGTTTGATTCCCACCTGGGACGCTGTGAGCGCTGAAGGAATGCGTGCCCGTCCGCATGTCCTCGAGTGCCCACCGCCCGGGTGGGGTCGTCAAAAGGGCCTTTCTGTGTGGAGTTTGCATGTTCTCCCCGTGCCTCCCGGGGGTTTCCTTCATATAGGAACCCCCTTCACCAAAACATGCAATATCCTGGTTGCTAATGTGGTTCCTCCTCTGGTCGTTAAGGGCGCCTGTTCCGAGGGAGGGGAACTGGTTGGAATAGCGTGAACCTCCCACGTGCTATGTCCTACCGGTGAAGCTTCCCCTGTCAGGTGAAAAGAAGCGGCTGGCTAACTGCCCATGTCTCGGAGGAAGCATGGAGCCAGTTTCGGTTCTCCCCAGATCGGCAGAGGGTGGAGTAGCAACCAGGATAAATAAATTAAATTAGCACTAATGGGGGATAAAAATGGGATAAAAAATCGGGGGGGAAAAAAGAAACCCTGTCTCACTCCAAACCACCCAGTAAACTAAGGCCATGTCTACATTAGGCCGTTTTTTAGAGATCTGCACTTAATTTGCATCTATTGTCCACACTACCTCTTGTTTTGAGCGTCAAACATGGAGACTCCGCTCTCCAGCGGCCGAGCCTGTCTTCGTCATCAAAATCCGGGTTGGTATAGGAATGTGGACATGTGGAGACTGGAGTTTTGAAACGATGCAAGTATCCTACTTGTACAGCAGGTGGCAGTAAGCACCTTGTGTCAGCGACCCGCATATAAACCGAGAGAAGAAGAAAGTGTGTCGCAATGGTGATGCACTTTTGGTGCGAGTTGAGAGAAGAAGAGCCATGTTGACAAGCGTTACACCCTTTCAACATGGATAACCAAATTCTGACCAAATTCTGACACAGAATCTGCTGCCACCCTCTGGTAGAAACCTACCATTACAGCTCACACAGATCTCTGGATTTTGTTCATAGACAAGTCATTAAAAAGTTTACGACTGGCATTTAAAAAATTCGTCTTTAGTGAAATAAGAACCAGATTACTTGTATCTTACTATTTCTATATCTATGGTCAATGTGTTGATTCCACCTGTTGTAAATGGGATATGTGTTCAAAAGATAGATACTCTAACCGCACATCAAATTACAAAAATGCTTCTTTACTACATTTACCTTGTGCCATCAATAAAAACTGAATGAATGCAGTTAAAATTCAACAACAGATCCTGATACTGTGATTTTCAATTGACTGTGGGTCTAACATTATAGAACGTAATTTTGCCAAATATAATTTTTATTTATAGAAGAGAATATAGCGGAGGGATTTAGGCGAGACTGGATCTTTTATTTTTAAATACAAATTTTAGTGTAGAATAGAATTCCAAAACCATGACCAAGGATCCAGGGCTGCTTTATTGCCTTGAAAGTAGGATCTGTTGTTGACACAAGAGCAACAAAGACACACCAAACAAGTAAAATATTCAGAATAAAAAATACCATAACAAGGATATAAAACCTGACAAGAGCAGATAAAAACCAGAGGTTAACTAAAGGCTTGTCTGAATAAAAATGTGTGAGTGTGTCTTTGTCTGTCCGTCCAGGGCTCCCCTGTGTTTGACCGAAAAGACGGCTGCGAATACGTCTTCATCTGGAGGACCTCTGAGGCGTGCCCTATCAGGAAGTCTCAAGGTAAAAGTGTGTGTGTGTGTGTGTGTGTGTGTGTCGAGGCCGCTCTTGCCCACCCAATCAAAAGTTAGGGAAATATTGCAACAGGCACAGGCAGAGAGAGATGATCTCTGTTTTAGTAGCAGATCCTGCGCCCCATACAACACAAGACTACAGGAAATACTGTTTTTTGCATTAGAACACACTCACCCACACACAGCATCTCAGAGGGGGTCACTGCGGGCTAGGGCTGTGAATCTTCACTGGCCTCACGATTCGATTACGATTCAGAGGGCTACGATTCGATTACGATTATCGATGCATCTCGATGCATCTTAAATCGATGCATCACTTTTTTCCGCAATACATGATTTATTTTTTCTCACTTTCTTTTTTCTCACTGTGTGGCTACTTTTAAAATAAAAGTGCATTTGGAATTGCATTGTATTATGATCCATAATTAAAATAAACAACTGCATGTACTTCCATTCTATTTTATTTGATTATTAAAAAACATATATATATATATAATCGATTTTTGATATTTGTGAATCGATGCAGAATCGTGCACGTCCGCATCGCGATGCATCTTATAATCGATTATTTTTGACACCCCTACTGCGGGCACACCCGACTCACCCATGGTGCTTACATTTCAACATTGTGAAGCAATGTAATTAACATGCAGAACAGTCGACACATAACTAGAGCTGTGCATCTTCACTGATCTCACGATTCGATACGATTCGATTATACAAGTCTACGATTCGATTCGATTCGATTATACGATGCATCTTAAATCGATGCATCACTTTTTCCGCAATACATGATTTATTTTTTCTCACTTTCTTTTTTCTCACTGTGTGGCTACTTTTAAAATAAAAGTGCATTTGGAATTGCATTGTATTATGATCCATAATTAAAATAAACAACTGCATGTACTTACATTCTATTTTATTTGATTATATATTTTTTTTTTTTTTTTTTTTTATAATCGATTTTTGATATTTGTTAATCGATTCAGAATCGTCCTATTAAGCATCGCGATGCATCTCTGAATCGATTATTTTCGGCAGCTCTACACATAACCTTGCAGATAACTAACAATACACATATAGAACAGGAAGTCCTTTAACTAACCTCCCAAAGCACATTAATAAACACATCTACCCCAGAGCATGCTGGGAACTCCGCCTACGATATGTTTCTTTCAGCCCCAACCAATGGAAAGATTCAGTATGTTGCTCTGCTGCTTGACAACTGCTGTGTTAGCTACAGACTGCTACGTTATTCAAGACTACTTCGTTTACAACAGTCGCCACTTGCTCACAGGTGCCGCCTTGTGGCGAGAATCGTGTAGTGCATTCTCACACACCAAAGTACTTGTGTCAACTGTTCCAACTGACTGTCTATAGTGAATGCTTTCCACAAAATCATGAACAATGAAG
Organism: Poromitra crassiceps; assembly: GCF_964638095.1. NCBI lineage: Eukaryota > Metazoa > Chordata > Actinopteri > Beryciformes > Melamphaidae > Poromitra > Poromitra crassiceps. The sequence goes on from NC_139630.1 coordinate 22,160,523, forward strand.
AACACCAGAAGGAATACAGTTCCACTTTTACCAAATAAACCAAAATAGATGTTCTGCGACAAGTTATATCATCCTGAAAAATATGTGAAACTAGTAAAATTATAAAATTATCTGTCAGTGCAATAAGGTAAATAAAATAAGTTGTTGGTCCCCCATAGTAAACATAAACATTATAATGACATCTTCCCATATCTGTCAACCTGTCACACAAGTAGGTGGCTGACTCCTACTGGAACAATTTGGTGTACCCATTACACTTAACTCTGGAAATGGCTTCTACACCCTGCTTCAAATCGTTATAATGTAGAATATAAGAATATAATGCAACTTAATCCCCATCCCCGAACCGACAACCTCTGGCAACCTACCGCCAAAGTTGCCCCCTACCAGCCCACCCTAATGTAGCAGGCTAAAATCGGGCCTGATGTGTCTGCTTGTGTCTGCGTGCGTGAGAGAGTGATGAGTAGTGTTCGACCATCGTGTGTTTTTGAATGTCAATACAGATATTTTTAGATTGAAGCTGCTAAGAGCTGATATTTTGTGCTCATATTCTACATGTCAATCATTTTCATGGCAAAAATTCCCCAAAACTACGAGAGAGAGAGAGAAATAGAGAGATATACACAGAAAGGGAGACAGACAGAGAGACCTCCCCCACACACACACACAGACACACACACAGAGCGAGAGACAGAGATAGAGATACAGTATATATTTATGTCCGTCCGCTCATTTTCCAAACGTGTCGTCCCAGGTGAGGAGTGCCGGGTTCGAGACCCTCAGAGCCGCCATGAGTTCGACTTGACCTCCCTGAAGGGTCGAGACTACCAGGTCCTGAAGGGAAAGTACCTGTACCACCTGTCTGTGTGCGGGGGGCTGCAGGCAGGCGTCTGCACCCACAAAGACACAGGCGACGACCACGTCTCCTCCTGCCAGGTGGACGGCAGCAAACACAAGATCGCAGGTATCATTGACCTGAGCAAAGAACAGTACTGACAAATCCTACTCAAGTGCAAGTATTGTTACTTTAGTGAAAATTAACTCAAGAAAAAGACTAGTACTGTACTAGTCCAGGAAATGACTCAAGTAAGAGTAAAAAAAGTAGCCTATTTAAACGTACTCAATTAAAGGTACATTTGCGTTACTTTAAAAATGTTTTATATTTTCATTATGTACCCTAATACATTTCACACATCCAGCACATGTGACCAGTGTTACCTAAGATGTCTTTGTCGGTCTTGTCTTTCATACTGAACAGCTTGGTTCAGATGCAGCAGAGATGCTCAGTTTGGTGATTCTCTCCTGTGCCAGATGAGCTGCTAGCTGCAGCAATGTCACAATCACATACATCCATTTAGCAATGCTATCAGCAGTGTCAAATGAAACTGAGATTTCTGAGCTAATGTGATGACGCAAATTGATTGTCTACACCTGTCTACTTCAATTGGTCAGTTTTGAGTGCGAGCCACCAGTTTGGGTGCCCTAAATGCAGAAGTGATTCTGGACCTGTTAGCGAGCACTCCCAATGGTACTGTGCTGTTTTCATAGTGCGGGGTGCAAAACAAACATCTGAATTCACTAATTTACTTAAAAGAATACTCAAGTAGAATATCATTAATATTACTCAAGTAAGAGTAAAACTATAACATTGTAAAAAAAATACTTAAAAAGTACAAATCCTTCAAAAAACTACCGGAGTACTTGTACTTTCCACCTCTGGGAAAGAACCAGTGAAATATCAAGCGTGAATTTGCAATCGCTGCGACCACATACAGTATGCCTATTTCCTAAATGCAGGATGGCAGGGGCACCCCTTCCTACTCTGCCCCCCTGCAATTCTAAATTTGCCCTTTTTAGCCAATCGGCATGAACATAAACACACACACACACACCCTTGACCTCCATGCCAAATTTCAGCCTTCTGCCCCTGCTATCCCCCCACGTTTAGCCAATTGGCATGAACACAAACACACACATGACCTCCATGGCTCATTTCAGCCCCCTAGGGCAAAAACTGTTCCCGCTAATTGTGGTGAACTTTTTGTGGACGCACTGAACGACCGACCGACCAATCAACCAACAGAGTGACTTATAGAGCTGCTGGTCGCAGCTAAAAATCCAATCAGTTAACCAATAATAGGGAAATACATTAACTATGTTTAGATGCACACAATATTCCGTTTTTGAAAAAGCCAATATTCAGACTAAGCTGTTTACATGGCTAATGAAAATGTATATTCCACTAATATTCCCGTTTACATGCAGGAGTGCATACTGCCATTACTGTAATGTAAAAGGTCTGCATGACGTACTGTAGCTAAACGAGCCAGTTGGCTACCTAGTTCTCTTTTTCTGTATTCTTACCAGCGTCATCTGGAGTTTGCCCATTAAAAGGCCGGCGTTGCGATATTTTTGCGATATCTTTCATAATGGTAACAGTAGTGGTGTTTCTCCTTCCGATCAAAAATCCGGGCTTTTCCTTTGGGCTAGTTGGTTTGTTCACTGCACATACTATAGCTGAGCGTAAACAGGCAAGAGGCCGTGTGTCGCAAATGGTGTTGGGCAAGTTACTCTGGAAAAGTAATTAGTTACTGATTACTCCTTAAAAAAGTAATAAAAGTTACTTTACTGATTACGTTTTCAAAAAGTAACTAAGTACGTTACTAGTTACGTTACTACGTTTTTTTTTTTAATCGCAAATACCTTACACTTAATTTGTTACATGTCTAGCATGTCACTGTATTAATTATTTTCACTTTGGTATTATATAGGCTATGTTGAAAGAAACGCCAAAGGCATTTTACATTGAAATTCGGTTAGAAAGAACAAGAAATGGTGTGTTAAGACTGGCTAGCTTCACACTGGAAAAGACGTGAAATGATAGTCAGTCAGACAGACAGATAACGTGAGTTTAAAGGTCCCAATTTGTGCAGCTGTAACCTCTTAAAAACGTGTGTCTCTGGTCCATAAAACATGATTCTGGATTAATTTGTCGAAAATATAGCAACCCCGTTTGTTGTGACGGAGTTGTCACTTCCTCATCTCGTTGCGTCCCAATAATGGCCTGTTTCTATAATATATTCAGAACTAACAGTTCCCATTGGCCTCGTGACGTCCCGATACCCCGTCTGGGAAACGCTTGAAGGAGACTGCAGGGAGAAGCTGGATAGGGACAAATCCAACTGTGGCAGTTCTGAGGTTGTGACCACTCATTACAGGGAGGGCTGACAGCAGTACATATGCATTTACAAGTAAAAACAGCTTTTGCACGGAATGGGACCTTTAAAAAATATGTTGTTACTGTCGGAGTGGTAATAAAACAACACAGCCTCAATGCAAACATTTCAAGCTTCGTTGCTGAAAGAAAAGTGATGTCAACATTCCCTGGGCCGTCTGACTAGGGTCAGAAGGCTTTGACGAGAAGGTAAATGGTAAATGGTAAATGGCCTGCATTTATATAGCGCTTTTATCCAAAGCGCTTTTACATTCACCCATTCATACACCGATGGTGGCAGGCTGCCACGCAGGGTGCTGGCACACCATCAGGAGCAATTTGGGGTTCAGTATCTTGCCCAAGGACACTTCGACATGCAGACTGGAGGAGCCGGGAATCGAACCACCGACCTCTTTTATCCAAAGCGATTAGTGGACGACCCGCTCTACCTCCTGAGCTACAGCCGCCCCGGAAGTAACAATGTGTACAACACTTACCCAAAGTGTATCTGTTAATCCAGTGAACTGTTACACCACCCAAGTCTACCTCACGCGGCGTCGCCTTCAGTTTAGCCTCCATCCCTATGCTCCATCCCCGGATATTCTCTCTCGAGGTAGCCAGCAAACGTCTTTCTCTGTGTGTGGCTGCGGCAAATTGATATTGTTCTTCGTGGCTATTTTCTCTATGATGCATCGATATGAGGGCGAGTCATAGTGCAAATAGGTAGCATCTGCCAAGCTGCTCGCACATACCGGTAGTTTACAAAGGACAATAATGTTCCAGCTTTTGAACGCATATTTCTCTTGCTTGTCTCGTTTGTTTTGAAAGCCGGTGTGCACGCTCTGACACTGTCATGCGCACATACGCTATGACGTATATGTGTGCGCGACAGGTCTACCTGAGTCTGTAAGGATAAAATGTTTTCTTTCCTTCTTTTACATAGAAAACACTGCATTCTGGCAGGCAATGATGTAACGCAGTAACGCATGCGTTACTTGGATTAGTAACTGTAATCTAATTACTGTTTTGGAAATTGTAACGCCTTATATCACTTAGTTACTAAAAAAGTAACTAATTACAGTAACGCGTTACTGCCCAACTAGGGATGTTCATCAATTATCGAAAATCGATAATTGATCGTTAAGGATTGGAATCGATCCTGTGGCATTTGGATCGATTTTTTAATTATTAACACGTTGAGTGCCATGGACGAGATATCTCGGCTTACATGATCCAACCGTTAAGTGCCAAGGACGAGATATCTCGGCTTACATAAACATTTTTTTTTTTTGACGGTGGGACATCGATCAACCCCTTTTACGTCTCCTATAGCAGAATTGGAGGAAGAGAATGTGTATAATCTATTTTACCGACCAGCTAGGTGGCGACGGTGCCCTCCCGACAGAGAGAAAGTCAACCAAAAGCAGCCGCCTCCCGCGGCTGCTTCCTCCATTCTGAAGGAAATGGCTTGCCGATTTTACAGTCACCAGACTCGCCGCTCTCGGGCCGCGCCAGCAGCAGCACACGGGGGATTGCAAATTTGCATAATATATTATGGGTAAAACACACTTTGAAACGCCCGCAGAAAGGCCAGAATCGCACGCATTCCGAAAACCCAGAAACGAACGAGCCTCATTCTCATACTGTAGGCGGGGAGGGAGGCTGCTCAAACTCGCTGCCAGGGAGGGAGGCTGCAGCAGAGCACTCGCTTGTGACAAACGCAGGCTGAAAGCCACTAGACACGCCCACGGAGGGAGGAGTTGAAGGAGAGGGCATTCGGAACTATATTGTTTGGATGTCTGATCTCTCACTGATGCCAAAAATAAATGGTTAAAGTGACTGTTCTGCCTGTTTGATTGAATTTCACAAAACTGCGATTATCTCAGCTTTCACTCTCAGACAGCTGAAACCATGCTGTACTCAACGGCTAATATCTACATAACTACTAACTCTACAAACTAACTCTTTTAGACAGAGAAAGCACACATTCTATTAGTACTTTTGTGAACTTCGTGTTCACAAACTCCAAGCAGAAAAGAATCCTCGGCTCTTGTAAAATGAGCCAGAATCCTCAAAAAACGGCCTGGCAGAAGCTACCTACAGCAAAAAAAAAACGGCTGGCAGTCAATGTGTTAAAAAAAAAAAAAAAAAAAAATTGGACTAGGTTTGGGTGGAATTCGTTCCTCCTCGCCCCACTCCATTGCACAGCTGACTAACGTGAGGTGGAGCTTCATATAGTCTCTAGTTTTCTGGCTGGGCACGGGCCTTTGTGCCAACAAAACTGTTTTAAACATGGGCAATTCACAGCGGCATGCGCCGGGGACAGCAGTGTTGGAGAGGAGACACATTGAAATAAAGAGTTCATTGAGGAGAACACGTTGTCTTACGTATTTTCTGCCATAGGCATTCATTTTGTAAAAAAAATATATATATATTGAAAATTTTCTAAGTATTAATATGATCGTTAATCGATAATTGATCGTTAATTTTCACCGATTATCGATTTTGGAAATTTTTCAAAATGAACATCCCTATGCCCAACACTGGTCACAAACTGCAGTAAAAAAAAAACGATTGAGACTCCATATTCGCAATGTGCTGTATATACTGTACCCGAAATTCTCCTAAAAAAAAAATCATACAGGTATCCCACATCTCGGAAAATGCTACATTCGGAATAAAGCCTAATTTGGAATATTTAGATGGAATATACTGTTTACATGGCCTGTATTAAATTCAGAATTTTCTAATTTTCAGAATACTAGTGGAATATTAGTGGGCATGGAAACCCACTTATTGAGTCTTACGTGTGTGTGTGTGTGTGTGTGTGTGTGTGTGTGTGTGTGTGTGTGTGTGTGTGTACACATGCAGGTTTGGCAAACCAGGTTCTGAGCTACGTGGAGGACCATCTCATCCTGAACTACACCAATGGAGAAAGCTGTCATAAGATCTACACCAGATCCACTGAGATCTACTTCTACTGCCACCCCGACATGCACCCTGTGCGTTACACACACACACACACACAAACACACACACAAACACACACACACACACGGAGTGAGAGAGCAGTTGAAGAACCTATACGATACCATACGATATTATCATAGATCTTTTTTTCCCTTTTCGGTTTATCGTTTATAATAATTATAATAATTATTGTTATAAACAGCCCAGACATTTCTTACTATTCAAGCATTGGAGGAAACGACGGCCATTTGCTGTCAATTGCTGCTATTAGCAGAAAACCGATTGTTCAAAAGGGAAAAAGACACGTTTTTCACTTTCAAGTATGATTATAATGATCATGATCATTATTAAAGGAGAACTAAAGCTCCAGATTTCTGGCATACCTGCTTCTACTTAGGATTTAAAAAAAATGCAAATCAGCAATCAACTTTGGACTCAGCTAGGGAGGGGGTCCTAACCGGGGCTTAGGTGGGAAAGGGGTTCTTGGTGATGTCATCGGAACGGAAATCAGCCAATGGGCAGACCCAACTGCAAAAATGGGTTCAACTCCTAGAGGGCACTCTCGCTGCATGAAAATTATATGATATATTATATTATATTGTATTATCTATTGTTGTATATATATAATATATTATAAAAGTTTACTCTCAAATGTGGAGATTTTGACCAGAATCCTTCACCAACACAGAGAGAGAGAGACAGAGAGAGAGAAACCGAGACAGAAAGAGTGGGGGGAGAGAGAGAGAGAGCGCACGCTGCGGCTCTGGTTGAGAGATACAGTATGCAGGATAGCGCGGTTAACTTCACACACTGCAGCCTCAGAGAGATGCCTGAGTATTCCCAGTAACTAGTAGCAATAATAACAACACCAATGGCCAAATACTTACCCATACTAATGATAATAGCCCACTACCCATATTGATGCAACAATGCATCTTTGCACAAAGCTCTCAGGTGTTGTTAACTGGCACAATTGAAGACAGCCTCAAATCTTTCTCAACAGCATCCAGTCTTTGAGATGTCTTCTTCACTACTACACTGCTGCTATATTGCAAAGGACATTTATAAATTCCATTTTAAGCTGTGCTCTTATTGGTAATGTTAGTTATTATGTTTTGTTGAGATTAACCTGTAATTATGTAGCCTACTACTATGGCTCTAGTTCAGTATGGTTCAGTAGTCGTATATTATTGTTCTACTAGAAAAGTCTGACTACTGTAACTTTAATGTTATGGTGTTTGGAAGGCACACACCTGCCATGTGTTTAACTGAACAGAAGCCATGACTCCCATGTCAGCAGCCTGTCTGTTCCTCTTCTGTTTGATTGTAGCCTACACATTTTAGTCACATGTGTTGGAGAAGAAGCACTGTGAAACTTAAGCTTCTCTTTAGGCTTTCTGTACCCAGTTTGGGAAGTTTCATTCAAATAAAATATTAAGTTTTTATTTGTAGATTGTGTGAATTAACCACAAGGCATAGAGAGGGGAAGATTGAAATGTATATTTTTTGTAAGGTAGATAGACATTATATCTAAATTTTAGACGACCTCAAAGCATTGGTAACGTGTCCCACATTGTCCCACACAAACATACTCTTTGTCCCACATTTGGTTTGCTGGGATCTGGTCACCCTAGGTTTATGGGTATTGTAGTTCTCTACAATTCAGCTCTAGACTGATGGTGGCTAACTGTGTATGTTGTGTTGCCTCCTTTGTTCTAGGGGGTGCCAGAGTACATGAAAGAGAGTCCAGAATGCACCTATATGTTCAGCTGGCATACCGCCCTGGCCTGCCTTCCAGTCAAAACCAGCTGCTCCTACAAGTAACACTCCAAGTTATTTACAGAGACACTTGAGTAATCATATTACATGTACAGTAACGGCAGCAAAGTTATATCCTTTAGAGCCGCAATGATTAATTGATTATTTGTCAACTATTAATTTACCGTAACCAACTATTTTGATCATCGATTGATTGATTAATTTTAAAAGTACAGCAGTTCTGCATATAAAATAGAAAAATCAGGATATAACACAGTAAAGCCCAGAGGCGTGGTCAACCGTATCAAATGCCTTCTGTAAATCAAACATTACCGGTATCTGTCTATCTCCGTCCTGATGTAGTCTGGTAAATACAGTAAGCAGGGTGGATGGTCCTGATGTAGTCTGGTAAATACAGTAAGCAGGGTGGATGGTCCTGATGTAGTCTGGTAAATACAGTAAGCAGGGTGGATGGTCCTGATATAGTCTGGTAAATACAGTAAGCAGGGTGGATGGTCCTGATATAGTCTGGTAAATACAGTAAGCAGGGTGGATGGTCCTGATGTAGTCTGGTAAATACAGTAAGCAGGGTGGATGGTCCTGATATAGTCTGGTAAATACAGTAAGCAGAGTGGATGGTCTTGATGTAGTCTGGTAAATACAGTAAGCAGGGTGGATGGTCCTGATGTAGTCTGGTAAATACAGTAAGCAGAGTGGATGGTCTTGATGTAGTCTGGTAAATACAGTAAGCAGAGTGGATGGTCCTGATGTAGTCTGGTAAATACAGTAAGCAGAGTGGATGGTCCTGATATAGTCTGGTAAATACAGTAAGCAGAGTGGATGGTCCTGATGTAGTCTGGTAAATACAGTAAGCAGAGTGGATGGTCCTGATGTAGTCTGGTAAATACAGTAAGCAGGGTGGATGGTCGGTGGAGTGGAATTCCTGAAAGCCAAACTGAAATTCATATAAAAATTTCCCGGTTTCTTTACTCCTCTATGACAGTCAACTGAATATATTTGGGTTGTGGACAAAACAAGACATTTGAGGACACTGATCCACATTTTTCACCATTTTTGGTGTGGGTGGTGTGTCTGGCGGCAGTGTTTGTGACGATTGTGATGTCATCAGTGACATTGGATATCCAGGTTCTGCATGTCACGCAGTGTGTGTGTGTGTGTGTGTCTCTCTCTCTCTCTCTCTCTCTCTCTGTCTGTCTCTCTCTCTCTGTGGTGTGTGTTGTGTGTGTGGCAGAGACGAGCAGGGTCACTCGTACGACCTGTCCCCCCTGGCCCTAGACAGTAGGAACTGGGAGGCGGAGCCCTCTACTGGTGACACCGAGCAACACTTCTATATCAACGTCTGCAGGTCACTGGTGCAGCAGGGAGGTCAGTGTGTGTGTGTTTCCCTGTTTTCATCTCAGAACATTTAACAGATATCCAACTTAAAGGGACACTTCACCCCAAAATCAAATATACATATTTTTCCTCTTACCTATAATGCTATGTAATCCATCTAGATCTTTTTGGCGTGAGTTGCAGAGTTTTGGACAAGATGTCTGCCTTCTCTCAAATATGATGGAACTGGATGGCACTCAGCTTGTGGGGCTCAAAGTGCAAATACATTTGATCATCTGCAGACCTTGTTGTGAGCTGTAGGAACCATAGCAGCAGCTAGCAGGTGTAGTTCGGTCAGAAGAAAAATAGTTCTTACATGAAACTGCTCACAGCATGGTCTGTGGATTCTCTTGAGTAACGGGGTCATGATTCCCTCGAGTTTGTTGTTGAGTTTTCCACGTGTATCTCCAAAACTCACACCAAACGATCTAGATGGATAAATAGCACTACAGGTAAGAGGACAAATATTTAGATTTTGGGGTGAACTGTCCCTTAAGTGAGCTGGAGAGGAGAAGGAAAGAGGCAGAGAAATGAGCCAAGACCCAAACGGAAAGAGCCTTTATCTAAAGGCTGAGACATGTATGTATTTGAATGTGTTAACATGTAACCAAAAAAAAAAATTTAAGCAAAGTTTACAAAAATAATTTGCAAATTTGTAGAAAGAAATTTGAGTATTGAGTTTGAATTGGAGTGAACATTTTGTGAATGTGTAAATTACATTACATAGATACACAGCAAATGATTTCAAATGTGAGGAAAAAGATCTGAGCAAACAGCTGCCGTTTTGTGAATTTGTAATAAAAGATTCAGAGTAGCAAACTGTGTGGAAAAAATGACACTCAAAGTTTGGGAGTCTGACCAGCCATCCAAAGTGTCTGTGCCATGTTTGTGATAGGCTTATGGAAGTGTCCGTCGAGCGCCGCGTCCTGTCTGAAGGCGGGCTCTCAGTATGTGAGTCTAGGGGAGGTGGAGGCGGGACCTACCTGGGACAGGGGCGTCCTGAAGCTCCAGTACACCAGCGGACAGGCGTGTTCCGACGGCCTCAGGAAGAAGAGCACCGTCATCCGCTTCCAGTGTGACAAAGACAAAGTGGTGAGAGACTAAAGCTTCCAGTGTGACAAAGACAAAGTTGTGACAGACTAAAGCTTCCAGTGTGACAAAGTGGTGACAGACTAAAGCTTCCAGTGTGACAAAGACAAAGTGGTGAGAGACTAAAGCTTCCAGTGTGACAAAGACAAAGTGGTGACAGACTAAAGCTTCCAGTGTGACAAAGACAAAGTGGTGACAGACTAAAGCTTCCAATGTGACAAAGACAAAGTAGTGACAGACTAAAGCTTCCATTGTGAGAAAGACAAAGTGGTGACAGACTAAAGCTTCCAGTGTGACAAAGACAAAGTGGTGACAGACTAAAGCTTCCAGTGTGACAAAGACAAAGTGGTGACAGACTAAAGCTTCCAGTGTGACAAAGACAAAGTGGTGACAGACTAAAGCTTCCAGTGTGACAAAGACAAAGTAGTGACAGACTAAAGCTTCCAGTGTGACAAAGACAAAGTGGTGAGAGACTAAAGCTTCCAGTGTGACAAAGACAAAGTGGTGACAGACTAAAGCTTCCATTGTGACAAAGACAAAGTGGTGACAGACTAAAGCTTCCATTGTGACAAAGACAAAGTAGTGACAGACTAAAGCTTCCAGTGTGACAAAGACAAAGTAGTGACAGACTAAAGCTTCCATTGTGACAAAGACAAAGTGGTGACAGACTAAAGCTTCCAGTGTGACAAAGACAAAGTAGTGACAGACTAAAGCTTCCATTGTGACAAAGACAAAGTAGTGACAGACTAAAGCTTCCATTGTGACAAAGACAAAGTCGTGACAGACTAAAGCTTCCAGTGTGACAAAGACAAAGTGGTGACAGACTAAAGCTTCCATTGTGACAAAGACAAAGTGGTGACGGACTAAAGCTTCCAGTGTGACAAAGACAAAGTAGTGACAGACTAAAGCTTCCATTGTGACAAAGACAAAGTAGTGACAGACTAAAGCTTCCATTGTGACAAAGACAAAGTGGTGACAGACTAAAGCTTCCAGTGTGACAAAGACAAAGTGGTGACAGACTAAAGCTTCCAGTGTGACAAAGACAAAGTGGTGACAGACTAAAGCTTCCAGTGTGACAAAGACAAAGTGGTGACAGACTAAAGCTTCCAGTGTGACAAAGACAAAGTAGTGACAGACTAAAGCTTCCATTGTGACAAAGACAAAGTGGTGACAGACTAAAGCTTCCAGTGTGACAAAGACAAAGTGGTGACAGACTAAAGCTTCCAGTGTGACAAAGACAAAGTGGTGACAGACTAAAGCTTCCAGTGTGACAAAGACAAAGTAGTGACAGACTAAAGCTTCCAGTGTGACAAAGACAAAGTGGTGAGAGACTAAAGCTTCCAGTGTGACAAAGACAACGTGGTGACAGACTAAAGCTTCCAGTGTGACAAAGACAAAGTAGTGACAGACTAAAGCTTCCAGTGTGACAAAGACCAAGTTGGGACAGACTAAAGCTTCCAATGTGACAAAGACAAAGTAGTGACAGACTAAAGCTTCCAGTCTGACAAAGACAAAGTGGTGACAGACTAAAGCTTCCAGTGTGACAAAGACAAAGTGGTGACAGACTAAAGCTTCCAATGTGACAAAGACAAAGTAGTGACAGACTAAAGCTTCCATTGTGACAAAGACAAAGTGGTGACAGACTAAAGCTTCCAGTGTGACAAAGACAAAGTAGTGACAAACTAAAGCTTCCATTGTGACAAAGACAAAGTGGTGACAGACTAAAGCTTCCATTGTGACAAAGACAAAGTGGTGACAAACTAAAGCTTCCAGTGTGACAAAGACAAAGTGGTGACAGACTAAAGCTTCCATTGTGACAAAGACAAAGTGGTGAGAGACTAAAGCTTCCAGTGTGACAAAGACAAAGTAGTGACAGACTAAAGCTTCCAGTGTGACAAAGACAAAGTGGTGACAGACTAAAGCTTCCAGTGTGACAAAGTGGTGACAAACTAAAGCTTCCAGTGTAACAAAGACAAAGTGGTGACAGACTAAAGCTTCCAATGTGACAAAGACAAAGTGGTGACAGACTAAAGCTTCCATTGTGACAAAGACAAAGTGGTGACAGACTAAAGCTTCCAGTGTGACAAAGACAAAGTGGTGACAGACTAAAGCTTCCATTGTGACAAAGACAAAGTGGTGACAGACTAAAGCTTCCAGTGTGACAAAGACAAAGTAGTGACAAACTAAAGCTTCCATTGTGACAAAGACAAAGTGGTGACAGACCAAAGCTCTCCCCAGATCGGCAGACGGTGGAGCAGCGACCGGGGCACCATGGGGGAAATATTGGACAAGTGCATTTGGGGAGGAAAATCAGGGGGAAATCAGGGGGGGGGGGGGTGAGCCAATGACCCATAGGGCAGGCTTCATCAAACTGATCACTGATGCTTTTAAAGCAACTGACAGTAGCAGGCTGGTAGCAGCGCCAAGGTGGCCTTAGGGATCTCAGGGCATCACGGCCCGAGAGGAGGGGCAATGGAGCCCATGGCCTCCATGGTCTCCATGTCATTCCCACCCTGGTGAGCATGTGTCTTCAGTCATCGGACTCTGCTCTGTAGTATGTACACAGGAATATGAATGGAATATTATACTGTATATAAGCAACTCATGTAAACACCTTCATATAAATATTGTCTTGTTTAGATTCACGTCAATAGTCAGATTATTGCAGTCCATGTACAAGTAGTTAGTGGCTTATGATGGTTTGCAAAATCTTTCAGAGCATTTGTTGTTATGTTTGGACTTGAAAATGAATATGGCCACAAAATATTGCCTCTCAGCATCTGTCTTCATAAACCGGTACTGGTCTAACACTTAATCTATAGGGATCACATCCAATCTAACTCCCAGCTACTTGGATTGGAAAATGAAGCTGTCCTGCTATCAATGCGTTAATAATGTGTGGTTGGTAATGTGGTTCCTCCTCTGGTCGTTAAGGGCGCCTGTTCAGAGGGAGGGGAACTGGTTGGAATAGCGTGAACCTCCCACGTGCTATGTCCTACCGGTGAAGCTTCCTCTGTCAGGTGAAAAGAAGCGGCTGGCTGACTGCCCATGTCTTGGAGGAAGCATGGAGCCAGTTTCGGCTCTCCCCAGATCGGCAGAGGATGGAGTAGCAACCAGGACAGAGAAATCAAATGAGCACTAATGGGGGATAAAATGGGATGAAAAATCGGGGGGGGGGGGAGAATGTGTTGGTGCACAAGCTGTTTATACCCATTAACTATTAATTTTTCACCATTTTCTGACATTTTATAGACCAAACAACTAATCGATCAAACAAGAAAATAATCATTAGTTGCAGCCCTAGGCTTCACCACAAATTTAGATTTGGGGTTTACTTACTCTTTAACATCAATAATGTCCTCTTCAGAATAGCTTAACAGATAAAATACATCACAAATGACTGTAAATTCAGTGCAGTGTAGTACTTACATGAGTTCTACATACTCATGTAAGTAGGTTACATATATATATATATATATATATATATATATATATATATATATATATATATATATATAAATATAATGCCTCCTGCTGGTGGTTGTGTTGACAAATTTGACCTAATTGACAAAGACTAAAAGTAAATAAAAATACATTTTTCTGTATATTTTTTATTTTATTTTAGTTCGTTTTGTAACACACAATATTGTTGCAGTTAGTTTTAATTATTTTCTAAAGTCTAGTTTTTGTTTTTATTTCAGTTAACTAAAATGTTTTTTCAACCCTAACGTTTTAGTCTTTAGTTTAGTTGTAGTTAACTCTAATAACCTTGGTGTTTGTGTGTCTCTTTGTCTGTTTCTATGTCTGTCTGTCTACCTGTGTCTGTCCATCTGCTTGTCTGTCTGCCTGTCTGTCCGTCTTTCTATATCCGTGTAGGACTCGCGGCCCACTCTCATCTCGGCCATAGAGGAGTGTGTGTACACCTTCCTGTGGCTGACTGCTGCTGCCTGCCCGCTCAACAGCAGCCAGCATGATGACTGCAGAGTCAGCAACCCCGCTACAGGTCGGTCACGCACGCGCACACACACACACATGCGCAGGCACAAACACGCACGCACGCACACACACGCAGGCACAAACAGGCACGCACACACACACGCAGGCACAAACACGCACGCATGCACACACACACACACGCATGCATGCACGCACGCACATGCATACGCACACACACACACACACGCATGCACGCACGCACACACTCGCATGCACATACACGCATACACACGCGCGCACACACACATGCACACACACACACACATGTCACCAGTCAAACTCATGTACGGACACACACATTCAACTCCAGTTGAAAACTTTGCAATGACCATTCACCCCAAATCCAATTTGAACGTCTTTATTCAACATTTCTTGATCCTAAATGGAGAAAAATGTGAGTTTCTATCAAATATGGGACCATATTATTGTGTCTTATCGCACTCCCCAATCCGCCCCTCAGGGCATCTGTTTGACCTGAGCTCCCTGACATTGAACGGAGGTTACACCGTCTACGACCACAAAGACACCAGGAAGATGGTCCGCCTCAACATCTGTGGAGAGGTGGCCAACGCCGGATGCAGCCCCGGAACCAGTATGTACTGTACATGGAGTAGTAGTACTAGTAGTAGTAGTAGCGGTAGTAGTAGCGTTAATCGTAGTCGTCACAGTCGTAGTGGTCGTGGTAGTGATTTGTTGGAGCTCTGCTTCAGCATTGTATTTCTTATTCTACCATGCTGCATTTCAATACAAGCTCTTTTCTTCTCTCTCTGACCTGTCTGCATTTGCTGGCTGGAAAAGCAGCTCCATAAATGAGTGATTGTAGGACTTGCATCAAAGTAAAGGCAAATGACGGTCGGGAACCAACTCATTAAGCCTGGTTACTGATTGGTCCTCTCCCTGCGTAGACGTTCAGATGAAACCTGGTTACTGATTGGTCCATGCGTATTAAACCTGGTTACCGATTGGTCCCTGCTTTAGACATTCAGATGGTTTATGTAACAACCAGGACCGGCGTCACCACTGTTTGTCATCTACAGCCTCCAACATAATGGGCCACCAGACATGTCAGGGCGGATCATAATATTGACCTTTGACCTCTGGCCCTTAGCTTGTTTTCATGTCACAGCAGAAGCTACATATTGGCCTGCATTCATATTGCATCCAACAATGGCGGTATAAAAATGTGATTTCAAGGAAGATGGCCCATCTTCATAGCACTTAATGTAACTTCCTATATTTGCCCATATTCATTGAAGTAAATATTCGGCCCATTTTCAGAAGCCACATATCTTCTGAACATTCTGACACTAAAATGGCATTTTTCAGACAGACAGATGAGGAGAAAATTAACGTTGTTCAAGACCTGTCTCTGTCTCAGCAACACACTCTTGTGAGATTTAGCAACAGGAACTCATGTTAGCAGGGAGCGATTAGCTAAAGCTAAATATGTGCGTGCGTGTGTGGTGTGTGTGTGTTCCAGGTGTGTGTATTAAGGATGTGAAAAGCTCGGTGAGCGGGGGTCAGGTGAGCAGGAAGCTGTCCTACAGGGACCATGTGCTGGAGCTGACCTATGAGGGAGGAGACCCCTGCCCCGCCAACCCTGCCCTCACACACCGCAGCATCATCCACTTCATCTGCAGGTACCTCCCCTCTCTGTATCTATATCACTGATCATTTAGCATTTATATTATTCATAACATTCACACATGTGATATTTTATTATACATTGTGTTGTAGTATACGTGGTGTAATATATTTATTTCTAATTATTGCATAATTGTAGTTTAATTTTATTATGTTTTGTAGGGGTGCACCGATCGATCGGCAAGCAATCTGTATCGGCCGATTTTGACCTCAAATATGCGATCGGCTGATTGCCGATATTTCGGCTGATTGCCGATATTTTTTTATATTTTTTTTATTTAAAAAAAAGCCCTATCACTAATCAGGCTTTCCAACGATATAAAATACAATGCCATTTGGTATTATTAAAGGGGAGAAATAATCGACCGAAATAACGTTTCCAAACTTTTTTTGAGGAGTTTATATATCGGTGATCGGTAATCGGTGATCGGTCGATGATCGGTGCACCCCTAATGTTTTGTACTGTATTGTTTAAACACAGTTACTAACTAAAACAATTACAGTTACTACATTTCAATGTATAACTTGTAAGCCTAATTCTGACATCTGACAATTCTGGTAGCAGAATTTCATTGTCCCATACCAAAACGCGTATACAATTTCACTCTTACTAGCCGAATACCCGTCCATGTGTGACTGGCCATTGAGTCAGGCCTCGCTCACAGAGTTGGCATGCAGCCTCTCTCTCCCCAAACTTCACTGGCTGATTACAACTCCGCTCACCTGTGGTCTCCTGCACTCTGGAGCACCTGTGGGCTCCTGCACTCTGGAGCTCCCCATGGTGCTGAACCTGTCTTGAGTCATTTTGGCCACTAAATTATCCATTTCCCCCCATTTACTTGGCCCTAATTAAAGGAGAACTTACCTCCAAAACACTTTTTTTCAGCTTTTAACCAATATATATGACTTTGGGGGTGATGTGTGAAGAATGCTGGTCAAAATGTCCACATTTGTGACCAAACTGTTGCCATTTTACCATTTGTATCATTGTTCAGCAGCATAACTGGCATAAGCCAATAAGG
This sequence comes from Poromitra crassiceps, assembly GCF_964638095.1. Classification (NCBI taxonomy): domain Eukaryota; kingdom Metazoa; phylum Chordata; class Actinopteri; order Beryciformes; family Melamphaidae; genus Poromitra; species Poromitra crassiceps. Next base: position 22,177,611 of record NC_139630.1, read on the forward strand.
GTGGAACACTGCTTTTTTTTTTGCCCTCAAATGAATGGGATATTTGACACGTCGTGACGTCACGATGAACCAAAGACTATGGGATTTCAAGATAGTTACTCCCCTACTCCCCCTGTACCCTTTCGGCTCCTCACAACTCCAAGCCTATTCCCATGATGTCACTTGACCTGTTAATCACCTGTTAATTGATTACAATTGCCTGTTATTTTCCTACCAACTCCTATGTAACACAATACTATCAATAAACGCCACTATAATCATGAAAGGAACGACATGGCATTGTGTTGCTGTAAATCAGTCCCAACCAAAAACCCTGTGCTCTTAAAATACTGAACCAAACGTCGTCAAAGTTGGCACATGTCTTAATTATAGTTAGTTTCCCGCTGAATGTGTCATTACTTTATTAATATCTTACCTGGATAAGCTCAAGTGATGATGTTTATATTATCAGTCCGAGTTGGAAGCACTCTCTCGCGGCCAGTCAGGCGGGAGAGAGTCGTACTGTATCCTCATGCACGAGCCCCAAGCGGGGGCGCGCGCAGCAGCAGCAGTGCTCTGCCTCATGGCGGAGGCGGGGGCTTTTGCATGGGATGAGAAGTTCAGTCTGACATTTCCGCAAACAAATCTCATCGCAGTTTAGCGCACATGTAAAATATAACGCTATACTACGACGTGACAACGTGACAACGCTGCTCTAAACACATCGGCTACTATAATATATTTCCCTGCATCTCATACTGAGAGATTAGATCGGTATTGAGTTTGGACAGACTGAATCCTCCTGGTCCCATGCAGGAGCCTGTTTCGCCAGCCAGGGTCTGGGAGGAGGGAGAGGGAGAATGCAGCCTGCAACTGCGCTGAGAGGAAAACTTTTGCACAACGTTTAACAAGAATCACGAAAAGCCCCCAAACTAAAATTAAAAAGGGACTTCATGGCAAGTTGGACGAGGGAATGACGTGGAGAAATCTTGCATTGTGTTACCCCAGAGCGGGGGGTTTGTCCTATTGTGCGGTGTGCTGCGGTAACGAGCCTCGCGTCACTTTGCTCTTAGCAATAGATACAGATGCCACATACACACACATGCAGAAAAATAATTAAATTTCTAGTTCGCCACTGAATTACCAAATTGATATAACTTTCAACCATTTTGAGCAACACTGTTTCCATACAGGCCACCAGCGTTGGCTAGTTGTTGATATTTATAAAGATATTGCAGCTATAATATAAAGATATTTTCGAGGTGGTGGGCAAACTGTCATGGCGTCGATTTCCGGAGAAAATTCTTGAGCTGAGGACAGCCAAAGAGTATAGTATAGACAAGAGCATATGTCATTTCTTGGTTTTTTCCATAGGTATTTTCAAATCACTGTTCTGATACATATCTAGGGGGTAAGTCCTCCTTTAAAAAAAAATCCGGCTCCATTAGGTCACCCGCAGGGGTGCTCTTTACACTTCCTGAAAGATTCAACGCGATCGTATGTCAAATGGCCTAGCTGTGACCGAACACAATTCTACTCACTCACTCACTCACTCACTCTCACACACGCACACACACACACACACACACACACACACACACCACACACGTGTTTGTCTGTGTTTGTCTCTGTGTTTGTCTCTGTGTTTGTGTGTGTGTGTGTGTGTGTGTGTGTGTGTGTGTGTGTGTGTGTGTTTGTGTCTGTGTGTGTTTGTGTCTGTGTGTGTTTGTGTTTGTGTGTGTTTGTGTTCTTGTTTATCTTGTGTGTGTTTTTATCTTGTGTCTCTGCAGGCCTCCCACCTCGGGCTCATCCACCACCGAGCCCGTCCTCGTCGACTCAAATGCCGAGACCTGCACACACTTCTTCAACCTGCACACACACCTGGTCTGCGAGCAGTCTGTAAGTGTGTGTGTGTGTGTGTGCGCTTGTGCTTGTGTGTGAGCTGTTGATGTGTTACTCATTGCTAGCCTAGCACTCACTAACGGACTCGCCACTTGTAGCTGAGTGTTTCTGTAATATAGACAGTTTAAGACCATTTCTACTACGTTTCTAGCGTTTCTAGAGCTACTGCGTGCTGCTCACTGGTGCTGCTACTGTCAGAGCTGTTCTGTTCCTGTGCAGCTCTGGTGCGGAGCTCCTACGGCAACGTCACATGGACAAACTGAGTCATTCTTAAAGAGACAGGCGCGGGTAAAAAATAAAAATTATAAAAATAAAAATAAAGAATAAAAGATTTTCGACTTTCAATAACAAAAGTCGATCTTGATCATAAAAACGATTATTCGGAAATTCGTTGCCCATCCCTACTCGCCAACAATGCAGCAAACAGCAAAAAATATTCAGCCATGTTAACTAAGATGGCTGAATACCCTGTGCAGTCCACTTCGCTGGGATCTAATAGAGGATTGGAATGCACCTACAGTATAGTATCCTGGCCTGCCATGAATTATTATGAAGTAATGACATGTCCTTACCTACACAGTGAGAGCTATGTGTCTGCTCTTTGCACTCTGCACTCATGTTAACTCTCTGAGTACACATATCCCATGTAAAGTGTCAAGTAAGCTTGGGCGATAAAAATGTAATATTGCAATACTGTGCTGACAAAATATTATTGCAGTGTATCTCTTCCAAATTACATCACATTTATATGCTACAGTATAAGGATAATAATAATTATTATTATATTAAGATCATTTGAATAGAAATTAAATTTTAATATCAAGTATTGGTGAAAACAACTGCCGTTTGGTATAATTTGCTCATTCCTGCTATTTCCAGGAAAGTAAGCTGATTAAGGGAGCCCACCAAGTAAAAAGACACATTTTTCACATCAACTATGATTATTTTATATTTTATTTTACTCCTATCTCTAGTAGGTTATAGGTTTGTAAGTTTAGAAAATGGTACATTGTGATATTGTGGGAAACATTGTGAAAATCGATCATACTGTATATACAGATCCTTTCCAAAAAAATTGAATATCATGGAAAAGTTAGTTTTATTTCGATAATTCCTTTCAAAAAGTGAAACTTTCATAGATTATAAATTCATTACACACCAAGTGAAATATTTCTAGCCTTTATTTGTTTCATTTTTCATCATTTTGGCCTACAGCTCCCCAAAAAAAAAGTATTTCAAGAAATTAGAATAGTGTGAAGAAAATCAGCAGTTACTTCTCAGTTATGACTGACTCCAGCCTCAGTCCACTCCTTCTGAATCTCCGCCAAATTTTTGAATCGTCTTTGCTTGATAATCCGCTGAAGCCCACGGTCATCCATGGTATTTCCATGATATTCAAAATTTTTTGGAAAGGATCTGTATATCGAATATCTGCCCATTAAGTTAGGGTGTATTCACACCTGTAGGTCGTTTGCTTTGTTCCGATTCAGGTACTTAATTGATACAATTGTTGCATTTGTGCCTTGGTTCGTTTGTGTTCACACAGCCACAAATGAAACGGTCCAAATAGTATTGTCAAACTTCCTGGATTGGCCAGCAGAGACTCTGATAGGCTAATAGCCTCTCGGGATGGACAAAATAATTCCCAGAGATTTTCCTATATGATTATAAAAATGCGTTTTGTTAGACCTACATTTTAGGCTATGTCGGGCGTCCGCCGTGCGAAGAGAGAGAGAGAGAGAGAGAGAGAGAGAGAGAGAGAGAGAGAGAGAGAGAGAGAGAGAGAGAGAGAGAGAGAGAGAGAGAGAGAGAGAGAGAGAGAGAGAGAGAGAGAGAGAGAGAGAGAGAGAGAGAGAGAGAGGATCGGGAGAGAGAGAGAGAGGGAGAAAGTTCTTTATTTATTTATTAATGTATGCTATGTAAGCCTATGTATTTATTTAGCCTATTTAGGCTATTGGGAATTTGGAGATAGAAGATCAAAGACCCTCGCAAATTCTGCTATTAGGCTACTATCACGGAGATGAGGATTAGCCGAGACATAGGCTATATGAACACCTGTCCTGTCAGGAATAAAATATTAATAAATAATTTAATAATAACGGACATTTCGAGGAAGACATGCAATCAGTCTGATTGTCTGATTGAACCAGACAATCTTATCACAAAGAAGGCTGGCTCTGATTACCACGATTTGTTTTCATTTATTGAATGGAGACCAGAGAGAGCGAGAGAGAGGGAGAGAGAGGGCGGTGTGCTGCGCAGCACACCGCACGCAAAATCGTAGAGATTCAACACATTAACGTTGCTTCCCATGGTCCGAGGTAAGTTGATTGAGTTCAAACTGCTGATGTGATGATCCAAAAATCCCCCAAAGTTTATCGATGCAAGTCACAAGTCGCCAAAACAGGATCTGAAAGATGTTGTTTTTAAACGATAAAAATGTTCGTTCTTCAGGCCATTACGCACAGCGCAGCTGACTACGGCAGCTGGTTTATCCAAAAATGCGCACCGTTTACTGCTGTTGTGGCGGATCGAGGTCGGCTCACGTTCTCACCACAAACGAACCGCACCAGAGTTCGTTTGGAAGCGGACCGAGACCACCCTTTCTTGGCGATCTCGGTCCGCTTGTTTTGTCCCGCATCCGAGTGCGATTGCTGTGTTCACACTCCCCCAAACGAACCGCACCAAGGGGGAAAATGCTCTCCGTTTCGGAACAACTGCTCCAAACGAGATAGGTGTGAATACACCCTAACAAACATGAGCTTAAGCTTGAAAAGCAAAACATTTCTTTCTTCCTTGTTTCATCTTGAAGGTCAAATGCTCGGTGGTGAACGGCTCGGCTCTGATAGACCTCACCCCTCTGATCCATGTTAGCGGCTACTACACTGCAACAGGTCAGCAGGCCGACGGGCCGCGTCCCAACACTGTTCTGTCTGTCCCTCTGCCCACTTCTCCTTCACTTTTCCTCCTTTCTTATGTAAATGTAACACCTTAAAAGTTCCCACAGGTCGTTGAAATCCTTGAAAGTTTGTGAATTTGAGAGAGAAAAAATGAAGGCCCCCGAAAGTTTTTGATAATAGACATAAATAGGCACGGGTAATTGAAAATACTTGAATTGATAGATTTTGGGCAAGAATATAAATTGTTGTAGAAGTTCTTTCTATCCACCTTATTTTTGAATGCCCCACTGTAAAATAATTATGGGTACAAGTTCCGGTTTAATGTGACTTGATTGTTGCAGCTTGCCATTTCCTTTGTTATACTCGGCTGTATTCAGACCCGAATTATAAACCCGGAAACCGGAGTACGTTATAAACATTATAAATACAGTCATGTTATAAACAACTAACCAACGCTGGAATGCGTATGGAAACAGTGTTACTCCAAATGGTTAAAAGTGAAATCAATTTGGTCATTCAGTGGCGTTTTACTGCCATGTAAAGTAACTAACGTTAGCCGCTAGCATTAGCAACAGTAGCTGACTACCCATAATGCATTACGTTATCCCAGCACCCGAACGACATTTAATGCGTTAAAAAAAACAGATTTCTAAATAGCCGTTATTTTTGATAAACTGAGCACACAAGGGTAATCTAAATGGTTACTTTCACCGTCTACATTTTTTTCTAAACTTATAAAAGTGACATATTACCCATTTACGGCTGTAGAGCAGAATGGCGCTGCTGTAAAACCCTCATAGACGTTTTTTTTTGGTCAAGTTAAAACCGTCTATTACACCGGAAGAAGCACCCATAGGCATCATGGCAGCTAGAAATAAGGTGGATATATTTTTTGTAACTTGCCATGTATCACAGCACAGTTGAGTTGAGATGTGTTCACACATTCAAGCCTCTCTCTCTCTCTTTGTAGCAGTCGTCTGTGAGCCTCTTTAAAGCTGCCAGTTCTCATTGTAAAAAGTCTCAGTGTTGTAACAGTAATTAAACCTTGATCCCTGTCTCAAACTATGCCGTGTTGGCTCCTTGAATTTGATGGATTTTATTTTTTTCTATTTTATATTACTGCTCTATTTTCCTTCTTTTCAGCAGTCAGGATAAAGCCCCTCCATGTAGAATTGGACCTCAGTATACTGTGCAATACGCGCTAAATGTTCAGGATTGACTTGGAAAGAAGAGCTGATCAAACTTGTCCTTGTTTCTGTTTGTCACGGTCCTTCCAGACGAGGACTTGGACCAAAGCGACGGCTCTCCAGACTTCTACATCAACATCTGCCAGCCTCTCAACCCCATCCCTGGGGTCACCTGTCCCGCCGGGGCTGCCGTCTGTATGGACCCTGACAATGGACCGCCTGTGGTGAGACACACACACACATTCTCCTTCACCCCTACTTTCAGACAGGGAGTGGGGGGAAATTTCACTTTCGCTTTACTCTCTGAAATCTGCAAACGAAGGTGCTTCTTCGCAGCCCTTGGTCATTGGCATCCAATGTTCAGTATACTTTAGTGCTGGGCAATATTAACAATTAATGAGTACAATTTGACCTTTATTTTTTTACACACTTTTGAAATCGGAGAAACATACCCAAAAAAAGAGTCTAGACAGTTTGTCCTGCTTGAGGGCTGCCTCTGAATATTGTAGTCCAGCCAGCCTCAGTGTCAAGTGGTGTTCTGCAGAGTACTGAGTCTGTACATCCCTTTATACGAGGGATCAGCCGAGCAGCATTTTGGTAAACAAACCGCGTCACTGGGTGGCAACGGCAATGGAACCCTAAGTGGCGTGAGGCTTGATTGTCTGACTCTAGCCAGCTAACTCTGTTTACATTTTAAAAACTGCGACGGTTCACACGACTTTAACACGACATGCATATATTATACATCAGACTCTTGAGCTACTTCTGCTCTCACTCAGAATGTCAAAATATAAGTGATGTGATGTATAGTTTTTGAGATATCAACGTTTGTTTGGCACAACTCATACTATTAACTGCCGCGGGGTTCCGCATTACTGGGTGGCAAGTGACATCATGCTGATTCGTCCTATATTGGTGTGAATTCTGTCTGGTTGGAAAATCGCCTGCAGCGCTCTCCATCTACTTTCACTTTCGACAGCAGGTTGGCAGCTGCAGGCACGGCAATGCGTCCTCTAGTGGCTATATAAAGCATTACATGTGCTTTAACCTCTACAGCTAAAACTGGAGGCAAAAGCACACTCAGCTATCGTCATTGTCTTACTGCTGCTTGCTGGTAATGACAGTTAATCCCATGGCCAGAAAAAAATCCCCAGATTTGTCGCTAACGACGTGAGTCTCTTTTCTCCAGGAGGAGAGTCTGAAAGAAAAGGTGTCCCCAGTGCGTAACGTTACGTTTTGTGAGGCTGAGACAGTGTTGTTGTGAGCAGGGAGGGGTTTGGCTCATCTGACTGACTGCAGGAGAAAGGACTGTATGCAGAGTAAATAGACCGACAAACGTAACCGCTCCAAACTATTCTCTGTGGTTCACCTGACATCTCTACTGTACCTCGCTTGTATTGGAGACTATATTGACAGCTGTGTTGGACTGAGAGCAGTTAAATTAAACATCCGGACCATGAGGACTTGCTGAGGAGCTTCTTTCTTTTTATACGGTCTCACCGGTAACACCGGTGTTGTCACGTGTTTATTACCCGGTGGGAAAATGTCCACACCGTGGCATCCCTATCGTACCTGCTCTCTGTTGTCCCTTCTCTTCGTCTCTGGTCTCATGTCTTTGTTTCCTTGTCTGTCTCCGTCCCTTTCAGGACATCGGGAGGACAACCGCCGGTCCTGAGATCAACACCGCCAACGAGGTGTCAATCACCTACGCCAGCTCCACCCCCTGTCTGTCCAACCGCACCCAGAACTACACCTCCAAAATCATCTTCACCTGCCAGAGAGGCCTGGAGCTGGTCAGTCTACAAACCTCTTGAATGCATTTGATAACATGACTGTCATACTTACACAGACACATCCAGTCTGATTGAATCGAAAGTGATTTCGACCATTTCTAGGCCTCAAAAAGTATTTAACATTAGGTAGATTCAGGGACCAATGTACTGACAATTACTCTTCCCCCCCTACTATAGACAACATTGACTGGACAATATCTGGATTTTCATCAAATAAATGATCTGACCCATATGTCACTCTGAGACACTTCGGTGACACTTCCATGTGTGTGTCTCTGCGTGCAGGGCTCTCCCCAGATGCTGAGGCAGCAGGGCTGTGTGTTTGCGTTTGAGTGGGCGACCCCGGTGGTTTGTCCGGACGCCACCCAAACCAGGGGCTGCCAGCTCCGAGACTCCCAGCTCCAGTTCACCTTTGACCTGTCGCCGCTCACCGGAGAGGTCCAGGTAAGCCACAGCCCACAGGCTGGAAGGGCTGATCAGATATGAGAATAAGGGGCCTTCATGCTTGAAATTCCGTCTTGCAAACCACACTTCAATCATGAGAGACCAGTTGGTAAGGTTTAACAAGCAGCGTTATTCAGCAAATGGCATGGCAACTACTTTGGCATAATGACTCCATTGTAAGATGACGTTCCTCTTGTGGTGAGAGCAGGGGGCATCTGTCTAGGCGAGGATAGAGAATTCCATTAAAACAGCAATAAGCCATTTCAGACCTTAGAACAAATCCTGAAAGTAACCCTTTTAAACTGTTTAAACCAGCACCATGTTTAATGCTATTCCTGTGATTGTTCACTTTAAGCTCAAACTTTAGCGTAACTGTGAATTGTCTGTTTGACAAGGCATCTGCAGGTCTTTTAAAACTCTGAAAAGAAATCTGGAAATGAAGAATCTAAATATAAAGTCCTTAAAAAAAACTACATTATTACAATATCTTGAATATAAATGTGTTTCTTTATTTTTGTTTTTCAATTGGCCTCATGTTTAATTCTAGGTAGCATTAAAAAGCATTACAATCAGCTTTCTTAAAACCTGCAGGGTTATACACTTGTGTATATGTGTTGTCGGCACACAATTGCACTGCTTAAAATTGTCATTAGCATTATCATATGACAACGGAACTGGCACCCTAGGTAAGCATTACTGTTGTGATGAATTGTGGTAAGGTACAGTAAGTCTCTGTGCGCTAGGTACCGGCGGCGGTCGGCTCAGACACCTACCGGATCAACATCTGCAACTCAACAACAGAGCAAGCCTGTAAGAAGAGCGCTGTGTGCCGCGTGTCTGGAGCCGGAGCAGGAGCAGGAACGCTAGCCTCGTCATTTGGCATCAGCCAGATCATGACCATGGACTTCAGACACGAGGAGCAGGCCATACTGATGCAGTATGGAGGGGGAGACCCTTGCCCACCATGTAAGTCTACGTTGAACTTGTTTGCTTGCCACACCCTGAACAGGCCTACGTCATACAAGTCATACAAATACATAGAGGCCATTTACACCTGGCACTAACATGCATTTTCTGTCATCAGATTGCAATCGGATAGTGCTTGACCACATTAGCCTGATTTAATTTACACGTTAGCATGCGTTTTGGGTGATTGGATTGCAATCTGATTGCAATCCGATCACCCAAAACGGGTGTCCTCTCAATCCACATACAGTTGCTGTATGCGGATTGAGAGGACACATTGCATTTACACTTGTGTTCAATTGTGGTCGCAATGGGTCCCTGACCACCTCCGGAGGTGGTCAGGGACGATCGGATCGCAATTTGTCTTCAATGTGTCTTGGGGGTGTTTACACCTGTACTTTCAAGTGGTCATGCACTATCTGATTGCAATCTGATCACAGAAAACACATGTTAGTGGTGTAAATGGCCTCATGCATATAGATTACATATAGATACATTTAGCCTTTACAGGGCAAAATAATGGCACAGCAAACAGTCAATCCGTCTGTCGTGGAAGATTGGATCTTTCTCAAGAAGGAAAACCTTTATTAATAGGATGGAAATAGAAAGCTATTTCTCATTCAAGGAGAACTCCACCCAAAAACAATGCTGATTTATTTTGCACATGATCTCACACATACCTAAAAACTAAACAGTTTTGCAGGCATTCATTTAGTTTGACAGTTATTGAGAGTTGATTTGAGTTTAAGTTGTGGACCAGTGATGTCATTCATGCACAAATGGCAATGCTAGATTCATAGGTAAATGAGAAGATGGGGACCGCACTCGAGGAATATCGTTTTAATTTTCTTTAGCAACAAAGCGTTTTCGGCCGTCCGGCCTTCATCAGTGTGCAAATGCAGAATGGTTGAAACAGACAGGTCTTAACTAGGCTGTGACTGACAACATGACAGGTGGGCACAATCAGTAATTAGCACAGTTGATAGGTAGACTTTATGTCAGACATGACCATGAATGCGTAATGGCTATGGTGTTGATACAATTATATCCTGGATAAATACATTATGTAAACATATATACATATTACAAAACAACATTTAAACATTTAAAAATCTGTATGGGAATCAACTGTAGCACATTGGGAGTATCAGGTTGTATAGAACCGTTCATAAATCATTGTACTAGTCATTATTGATAGACGAGTGTTTACAGATATAGGCTATGTCTCCAGCTACAGGAATGGAGTCAAATTAAACTCTTCGTTCATACCAGCAGGAAACATGGATTGGAGCCGATGAATCCATATACATTCCCGCTGCAAAAGGACTTGTTCATGGTTACCACCCCTTCTATTAAGATATACCATCTCCAAACCTATACACTTAAGGTCACTGATTTTATGATCCATTTCGTTAAAGTGCCGTGCCACGGGAGAATTGATGTCGGCCCGCTTTATATTGCTTCTGTGTTCGTTTAGCCTAACTTTTAATTTGCGGGATGTCTGTCCAACATAATATTTTTTACACTGGCAGAATAATAAGTATACTATATGTGTAGAATTGCACGTTATTAAAGATCTGATCTTGTAATTCTTTCCAGTATGGGAATCGTGGAATGTATTTGTTTTAACCATGTGGCTACAAGATACACAGGTTCTACATGGGAAGCTTCCATAAATAAAAGGCTCTGGCCTTGAATATGAGTCCGCTTTAACGAAGCGGTCTCTCAAATTTTTCGCCCTCTTATGCGTAAAGCGGGGAGGGTGTTGGAAGCGGTCATTTAGGGTTCTATCGGATGATAGGATGTGCCAGTGTTTCA